>NC_085095.1:3729606-3879606 GCF_963422355.1 Corticium candelabrum
ATAATTCCCCAGCAGAAACAAGAACTAGCTGCAGCAGCTGGTAGCAGCAAGCTAGCTATGGCAATCTAGGGTTATAGCAGTTACGGCTATCTAGATATGTCATACATATAATAGTATATACATTAATTAAGACATAATGTTTAGTACAATGTACACAGTGGAATTAAATGATTTTACATGTTAAAAACGTGAAATTATTGATCAGCTAGATCAAAAGCAATCTTCATTCTCCTAGGATGTAATGATGCAAATGAGTTCACAAGTAGATTTAGTGCTTCCGGAGATTTCCGAATTCTTTCACATCAATCACTGTTTATTTTCATGATTGCCAATCCATTTAATCGATCATCTGTCATTGTAGATCTTCTGCAGGTTTTAATCAGTTTGAGTTGACTAAAGCTTCTCTCACAGTCGCAAGTGGTGACTGGAAGCGTTAAAGTCAACTTCAGCAAATCGAATATGTTAAGAAACTGGATCTCATCACATGATTTGAGTGCATCAACAAGCTTTGTTGGAACTTCATCTGAACACTTCCATTTCCGGACCCACATTCGATACTCATTGGAAAGCATGTCGTGATGAGGCAAGTAGTCTTTGAAATAATCAGTAGCTTGACTGAGTGTTTCTGGAAAGTCATCATGAGATTCAGAAGCAACCTTACTTGGAACCAAATGAAGCAAGCCGTGAACCAAGTACTGGTTTTCAGAAAATCTGTTGTCAAGCTCTCTTATGACATGAGATAGGAACTCATTGTACATGGTTACACAATAATACTGCTCTGCACTGCATGTTTCAATGTTGCTTCGATGAGACTGTCGCCTTGCAATGCGCGGTTTGGTCAACTCAAAATCTTCACCATGGAGATCTTGTCCTAACTTAAGACTTTCGGCAAAGATTTTATTGAATTCTTTGACACAGTTCTCTCTCATTTTCTGTAGGATTAAATGTACTGACTGAACCTGCTTGTAGGCATACATGACATCAGATGCTTGCATTTGAAGCTTGACTGTGAGGCCTTTGAGACATTGCAAGATTTCAAGGAGAATCTTGAAGCAAACTAAGAAAGAAGGCGACTACAGATAGCCATTCGCCTTTGTGATTGTATTGCATCCCAGCCCCAATCAGTACCAAAGTCTTTGTGCTGTCCTGGAGAAACCATAGCTTGCAGAGATGTGTGAAGTGCCAGTAACAACTCAAGAAAGACTGTGTACGAATCAATACGTTGAACCCACCTTGTTCTACAGGCGTCTTTGAGCTTTCGGGCCTTGGCTTCTGGAAGGAATTTATCCATTGTCTTATCAAACAGTCGTTGCCTTTTGGGAGAGAATGCGAAGAACCTTGCAATTTCTCCGATATATGCCTCAACATTCATGAATGCTTGGATTTACATGCAGACACTACAGCGAGATTCAATCGATGAGCAGCACAGTGGAAATAGGCAGCCTTTGGAGCTTGCTGTTGAATAACAGCACTACACCCTGATCTTGCTCCAGACATGTTACTGGCTCCATCATAGCACTGCCCTCGCATATTACTTGGTGACAATCCAACTGTCCGACTCAATGAAATAGTACGCTAATTCAATTTCCTCTTTTCCCCATTAGACGGCCCAAACTGACGAACACCACACCCACAATTTCCACACTGCACCTATTGTTCGAATGGACTTTCGTCTGGACCAAGTCGATACTAAAATGATTTCGAAAGTACTTAACAAGAGCAATGCTAAATGGTAGTCTAACAGCGTAGGATTAGTTTACCTATATCAACCTATCTTTTGTAAATGCCATGAGATCTCACGAACAAAGAAGAGACGTCTGCCATGTTTGCAGCGATATCTTGGTGGACGGCATAAAACCACGACTCTTCGATTCTTCGGCAGACTGCTAGCTAGTCTAACCGCTCGACTGGCGAGACTGTACCACTCAACCAGTTGTGAAAGATGATGGTCTAGCGACGCTGCTCTGCATGTCCTGTCACCACAAGCTTGAAAATATCGAAGAACTGAAGCTGAAAATAAAACTAAGATGTCACGTGTGCGCGCACCGGAGTCTTCATCACTGTTCTGGCGCGCACTTATCCGCTCACGAGTATTTTCACACGCGTGCAATCAGCGTTAGTGCACTTAGCATAACCAATTATTGCTAAACCAATCAGAATTTACAACCAACATTCCGGTTGTAAGGAGCTGATTGGCTTAGAAAGCTATTTCCGACATCATTTTAGTATCGACTTGGTCCAGACTAGAGTTTGCGCGCTTCGCGCGCTCTCTGGTCTGGAAGTTCAAAGCTAAAGGTGTGTGGCTGTAAGTCTCGCAAGCCAAGCTCTTCCGCGCAGTCGCTGATCTAAACGCACGTGAATCACACGAGGAGGAGGAGCTTTTGCCGGGATTGCTCTAGTGCGAGAAGAGCCTGGTCGCTTTCGAGAACTTCATAGTGACGTGGGACCTGGTTTCATAGCATAGATAAGGCTAATTTGATTTCCTAAAGAACTCGTTAGTGTAATTGCGTTTGTTACATGAAGCGGAGAGCAAGCCCTCCGCGGAGAGCACTTGAACACGAAAGCCAGTGAAGCTGTTGATGGACAAAGTGCTGGTGAATAATGACCCTGGAAAGCCTACATGGGACTGGTCCGCTGAACCTATAATCTCCAGCAACGTTTCTTTCAACTGAACTCATCTGCAGGTTTGCGCAAATTGAAACCGATGTAGCATGCTGTGTTTACCACTCTTGCGCGTCTACTCTGACATCTATAATCTGTGGAGGAAATGGTGTGAGAACTGGCGGCCCTGTTTTACTCAATGGTTCATCAAAGCAGTGGCATACAGCTTGTTGACCTCTCCAGACGGGAACGGAGTCCACGAAATGATCAGATTGGCGTTTATTGCTAAGGTAGTCTATCTGGCGGCCGTACTTTCGACTCGGCAAGCAGCTCTTTTGTACTATATTGGCTGCTTGCTCACGGTGAACTGGAAACATGTAGGTGTGTGAAAACAGCATTGCAGTGGACCTACCATGTTCAGGAAGTGTAGAGTTGACTCGTAGTTGCATGTGTTGTGTACTACGTACGTATTGTGTATTTACAACTCAGACCGACTACGTACACGTGTCTAGCTCTAGATGAACGTCAAACCCCCGTATTCCCTGTACCCCGTATAATATATCATATGTCAGTTTATGTAGCACCAACACAATATTTTCTCTCCTTCTCAGGTTGAGGTTGATGTATCATAGTCCTCTAACCAACATGGCTGAGACATGACTCTATGAGACTTCCTAACACCATTGTTAGCCTCACTTGTATCATTTTCTACTTGGTGTGGATGTCTGATGTCTTCCTGACCAGTAGTCTCTTCCCCTCGAAAGCTACCTCCAAAATATTGCCATTCTGGCAACCCATCCACACGCCATATTGTCATACCCTCTCTGCTCTGAGTTGACAAGTCGGTTTGCATGCCACATTTTCCCATTGCTCAGCAAGTAGGTATCAGAACCTACTCGTCTCAGCACCCGAAGTGGCATTGACAAAACGCCTCTCAATTTGTTCCCTGGGATGGTCGCTTAACCCGAACCCAGGTACAAGGCCGAAACTGAGAGGGTTGAGCTCTCCCCCTCAATCTTCTACTGCTTCGTGTGTTGTTGACGCTGCTCCATTTTTCGTGCTTGTTCTTCACTTCCTATTTGTATGTTGATCGACTCTGCTTCTGAGTCCTTCTTCCATTATGGCTGTAGTAGCTGCGACAACGGTTGTAGTAACGTAACTCCCATCATCAGCTCCGCTGGAGATTTTCCTGTGACCAAGTGAGCTGTTGTTCTGTAATGAAATAGTATACACCTCAGTGCGTCGACCACAGATTTCTCGCCTGCCAGCTGTGCCTTTAAGTCTTGCTTAATTACCTTGTTAAACCTCTCCACACCCGCATTACCCTGTGCATGATACAGGGGAGTGGTAACGTGTCGAATGCCGCGACTCTTCAACCATTGCTTGAACTCGTGAGATCTGAATTGGGGTCCATTATCTGTAGTGATGGAAACCGGCAAACCGCATCTGACAAATAGATCCTCCGGGAAGGGAATAACATCCAATACCCGTAACTGCGCGGTTGAGCGAATTTCCAACCATTTTGAATAAAGATTATGCACAACTATAAGAAATCGATGCTCTCGTGGTGCTATAACTAATTCCCCGAAAGATATCAACCTGAAGTTCGAGCCACGGTCCCCTTGGCCATGGTGTCGGTTGAATAGGAGCTACTCTAGGACGGCATGACTTTCCACTTACAATGCTTTCTCACAAGCTGTTCAACCTGTCGATCCAAAGCCGGCCACCACACGAAATCTCCACACCGTTGCTTTTACGCACAATACCCAAATGGCCTTTATGGGCTAATTCCAGGACTCGTCCCAGCAATTCTCCTGGGACTATCACTCTTGCTCCACGCATAACACAGCTAGACTCTGGTACCAACGGTGCCAACTCTCCTCTGACTTGCCAGTATGCCCGGAGATTCTCTGACAGTGGGTGAGATGGCCATCCCTCTCGTGCATACTGCGAGACTTGTGCCAGCTGCTTGTCTTCTCGAGAAGCCACGTCTAGATGTTCTGCTGTTATTCCTGGGCTCCACGCCCCTAACATCAGGACACACTTCTCATCTTCTAATGGTTCCAGAATCTGTTCCTCTTCTGCTGCATGAAAGCGTGACAACAAATCTGCTACCTGGTTGCAGTTACCTGGCCGATACTCCATTTGAAGTGAATATCTACACAGTCTCTCCGTCCAACGATGAAGTCGTAATGGCCTATGGCCCGTTTCTGTGACCGACAGGAGAGAAACAATTGCCTGATGGTCAGTTCGTAGTCGAAACTGCCGCCCATATAAGAACAGATGCCACTTCTCACATGCCCTCACACATGCCAGTGTCTCTCTTTCCCCGGCTGAGTACTTCTGTTCCGCCGAAGAGAGTGCTCTGGACGCAAATGCTGCATGGCGCTCCACTCCTCCTTGCTCCTGTGGCAACGCTGCTCCAATAGCCGTCGCTGAAGCATCACATGTAACAAATGTAGTAGCTTCTAATGAAAAGTGGGCAAAAATCGGCTCTGACGTGATGTGTTGCTTGAGTCGATGAAAGGCAGATTGGCAGTCTGTCGACCACACCCCTGGCACACCCTTCTTAAGCAAGCAGCAAAGTGGCTCACTTGTCCTTGCATAGTCTTCCAAGAAACGCAAATAGTAATTTGTCATGTCCAGAAGGGTACTCAAATCTGAAACCGACTCCGTTGGTGGTAAGCGGAGAATGGCCTCGACATTGGAAGATAACGGCGCGATACCCTTACTCGATTAGTAGCGACCAACAAACAGGGTTTCTGCAACTCCTATTAGACATTTCTCGTTGTTCACCGTCAACTGGTGGCATGTTAGTCTCTGAAAAACTTGATCTAAACGCTCAGCGTGTATTTTCCGATCAGGGCCGTGGACGGCAATATCGTCCATGTAAATGGCTACTCCTGGTATCCCGGCAAGAACCGACGTCATCATTTTCTGGAACGCACTCGGCGCTGATGATAGCCCGAATGGCATTCGCCGGAACTGGAAAACTCCCACTTGAGTCAAAAAAGCAGTAATGCATGGAGAACCTTCTGCCATACGCAACTGCAAATAATCTTGTTTCAAATCAAGCTTTGAGAACACAGTGGACCTGTGAAACTCCGCTGTGATGTCTTCCGCTGTCGGTAATGGGTGTCTTCTCGGTATAACCGCCTGGTTAACTGCACTTAGGTCCACACACAACCTAATTTCACCCGACTTCTTGCAAACCACAACCATGTTAGAAAGCCATGGTGATGAATCGACTTTCTCGATAACACCGGCTTCCTCCCATCGACGTAACTCTGCTGCTACTTCGTCTCTTATTGCCAATGGTAATCTCCGCAGACATTGCCGTACTGGTACTGCAGAAGAATCCAGCAGAGGACGATGCTTGAAATATCGTGCCATCCCTAGTCCGTGAAATAATGTAGGCCACTTGCTCTCCCAATGGCCACCTCGTTGATTATCATCTTGCAGGGTCTATACTGCACTAACTTTCTTCTGTGCTTGACTTCGTTTCACTGGTTGGTCCACACAAATCTGGAACCCCAGAGCTTGAAAAAGATCCAAGCCAAACATGTCTGTACCGGCCTTAGCCACGTAGAATGGAAAGTCGGTCAGGTCGACACCCCCGTACTGAACAGGAACAAAAATCATGCTAAGAAGAGGAATTGACGATCCACCATATCCAAGTAAACGGTGATCTGTTGGTTGTAGTCGAAAAGGAGATAGACCTTGAAAATATGTAGCTGTACACAGCACTGAAACCTTAGCACCAAGATCAATCACCAAGGAAATTGTTGTCCTGCCCAGCTGGCAATGACATCGCCTGTAAGCTACACCGCCAGATTCGTTGACAACATTCAATGAAACCGGTTTCAACCACAGAAGAGACTCTTCTGATGTCACCTTCTGAACCCGTCGAAGTAGTCGGAGTAGACAACCTACAAAATCTTTCATAATGGCTCATCCGGCCGCAATTCCTGCATTTCTGCCCCTTGGCTGGGCAGGTGGAACCCGTATGCAGCGCAAAACCGCAATTCCCGCACTTTTTTAAGTTGAGCCTGAACTCTGATAGTGCAACTTGCCAGGACTCTGTGTGTTGGATTGTACTTGGGCCACTGCTTCTGACTTACATGTGACAGAACTCTGTCCGACTGAGTGGTCTCCTGCCGATAACATCTTCTCTGACGCCGACGTCTGCATCATCTCTGAATCACGGCGGCCGCCCTCCACTCACATAGCCAAGGTTAATGTGGTCTCCAACGTAAGACTCTGCCTCCATAAGCAACCGGTTGCGAATCCGGGAAAGCGCCGTTTTCTCAATCAGCTGATCTGGTATCATTTCATCCGTCAAGTCTCCAAACTTGCATGTTGCCGCTAACGTACGAAGAGTAAAAACATACTGTCGAAATGACTCTCCCGGAAGTTGAGCTATTTGCCGGAAATGGAAACGTTCCACCCTGGAATTCAACCGAGGTCCGAACTCCTGAGTCAACAGCGTACGTAGCTCCTCATAGGAGGCCACCGATCTGGCCGTGCTCATAATTCGCTGGCCTTCGAGACCAAGGCAATGAATGAGCAGCGCACGCAATCGCGGCTTACCTTCGCCCTCGACGACGATTCCCGCCGCTCGCTACAGCGTATTGGTCGAACGCTGCCAACCAATGTTTCCAGGAAACTGACGGCTCTCCAACTGTCTGTAAGAACGGTGGAGGCGGGTGAATTGCCAACTGCGCCATCCTCTTCGCCAATATTGTGTATTTACAACTCAGACCGACTATGTAGACGTGTCTAGCTCTAGATCAACGTCAAACCCCCGTATCCCCTGTACCCGTATAATCTATCATATGTTCGTTTATGTAACACCAACACAACAGTACGACTTGTTTCAATGCACGGACTCTGATTGCTACGTATATACACTAACCGCGTACAATGAGTTGATTTCTCAAACTACCGCGCTGCAGATTTAGATTCGGCGGTGTACTGTTGGAGAAACTGAATGCTGAAAATGAGTTGTGACACTGCAGAATATTACATGGCTGAGCTGTCTAGATACGTTCTAGAAGCGAACAATGATGTCAACTACGTACTTCTCGCAAAACAAGCAAGTGCGTGAAGCGATGGCGCGTGTTACTCAACTTTCATACCTATATGCGTAGCTAATCGAATTAGTCTTATCCAAGCTATGGAACCGGATCCGGGGTCCCACGTCACTATGACGTTCTCGAAAGCGACCAGGCTCTTCTCGCGCTGGAGCAATTCCGGCAAAAATTCCTCCTCCTCGTGTGATTCACGTACGTTTAGATCAGCGACTGCGCGGAAGAGTCTGGCTTGCGAGGCTATGCGGCTGTAACCATTTTATTACTTATCTTCGGAAATCCGAATACGTGTCAATAAATATGGTACAGCATGGGCGTTCTTACAGTTCCTTGGGTAATTAGTAGGTAGGAGGTTGCATCGTGCGTCTAGGTATACGGTACTGTAGCAATACGACTACTATCTAGAGTCAAAACGTGGTGCAAAACGTGTCTACGTTGCACTGCTTGCACAGTCAGACAGCTTCATAGGTCTAGAGGCTACATCGTTTTGTTCCTCTTTTTCGCGTTAGACGCGCGTGTACCGTGTGGTAGAGCCGCCAGAATACAAATATCTTGTTTTAGTATACCTCTAACTCGGCGTTTCTAACAATGGACCACCTACATGCATTATTAATTTATTAACTTTTGTAAACTGCATGGACGCTAGAAGTCAAGATTCGTTGCTTGCTTCTTATGTTGGTACTCTAGGCTTGGAAGCTCGTTGCATGATAAAACGATGTTATCTAAGTTTTTCCATGCAGAATTATCTAGAAGACGATGCAAAGTGCAACTGTCAACCGCGTGTAGGATATACCATCAGGATGTGAAATGGGAAATTTTGAGAATTGTAAGACTTTTCATTTTCCTGTTTGTTTAGAATTGCCTGGAGCAGGATGTAGGGCGCTCTAAATATGGTTGTGCTCTACCGCCGTCGCGGAGACTTCGAATCTTTTATCTATCGCCTGAGGCAAACAAAACTCGTAGATGGAGAGGCGGTTAAACAGGGGCGTTGGGTGTGTTAAATTTAATTATTACTATTTTTGCGTAGTGCATTCAGTTTCTTCCAATTTGCCGCTCAGCTAGCTATAGGGCACTGCAAACTAAAGTCCATTCGAATAATAGGTGCAGTGTGGGAATTGTGTGTGTGATCTTCGTCAGTTTGGGCTGTCTAGTGGGGAAAATAGGAAATTGAATTAGTATAATTACTTCAATGACGTCTGCTAAACACAATGTAACCACTCATTTACAAGCTTGTGATGTCATTCTAGAACACTTGCAGAAATACAGTACTACTGACAAAAGTAGGTGCGGATGTCTCTTAAAGCTCTGAATTGAGTTTGATTGTGACTCTGGAGACGTTATTGAGAACTAATTGGCTGTCTAATGTATTCTATGGAATGCCATTAAGGTGATTACATCTACTCTTTAGCTAGAATAGGATGGGCCATGTCAGATTGGGGTGCAGTCTGCATATCTAATATTCCGGAAGCTGCTCGTTCCAACGTATTTGAGCATCATTCTAACTGTTATTCACCAGTGTCTCCACATCCTCACGTGCGTTTCTGAGGTACTTGAGGTATCATTTCTATGTTTGTAAGTGCCCGGGATACCAAGATCTGTAATTTTTCCACACTTCACCTATTGTTGGAATGGACTTTAGTGTGCATGCATGTATGGTTGTGTCAAAATTGGACAATGAGATGAGATGATCATGAGATCATGCAATGAGACAATGAGATCAGGTATACCTCTCATACTACCCTGTAGGTAAACTCTACACATGACGATCAATTGAAGAGAGCTGATCATGAGATCCAGTTTTCTTCGTTGCTCCCGTGCCAACATCAAGGGATAAGAGCACACTTTTGATGACAGCACAGACTCTATCTAATTCGCACTAATTGGTCTTGTCATATTAATTAATTAACTAGACACTATTTTTCTACAACGGCGTACAGTATACGCTTCAAGTTTATACTTATATATGCATATATACTGTTTGTGATTCGTGTATATGTGTCTATATATATATATATATATATATATATATATATATATATATATATATATATATATATATCTTTCTCTCTATTTCAAACGTCAGAGAAACAGTACAAGTCAATAGTGATACGAAAGACGTGTGGGATGTCGGCTACTGGCAATGTTCCCACAGGCGACGCTTCAGACGTCAACGGTGATCCGTGGCGTGCATTAAAAAAGAATTTCGTCTACGTGTGCAATACATTGCGTCTCACGTACATGCTTCTCTCTTGTTTGTATGAGAAAGATTTCCTATTAGCAGACGACTTTGAGGCTCTAACAGGTAATAATTTGAGCGACGACGAAAAGCTGAATCGTCTCCTCCTGACGATTCTTCCTCGTCAATCAGCGTCCATGTTCAAACCGTTTTGCGATATTCTCTGTCATGTTGGGCAAGGGCATATTGTTGATTGCTTGCTGGGGAATCACCATCTTGTCCGCCTTCCTTCAGAACGTGAGCGTCGTGCACATGCAGTTTGCATAATCTAGATGTTCTGACATGATTGTTTTGCAGAAATCAGCAAGGACCAAGAAAGTATTAGAAAAATGAAAACGATTCTAGAGCAATTGGAGAGAACTATAAAGTTGGAAAGAGAGAACAAAAGACAACAGGAACGACGAGCTGATTTTGAGAGGGATCGCGCTGAGAGGGCAGAATCTGTAGCTAGGGCCCAGAAAGTTCGAGCGGACAAGCTTAGTAGAAAGAACGCTAGCGCTGTAGCAGAGAAACAAGAACGGGAGATAACCACTTTCGGTCAGCGATACGCGAAGTCTTGCAAAGACAAGACTGGACATGTGCAGGTAAGAGAATCTTCACTTGATACGATATATAGTCTATAGTATACGACTGTACGTCAATAGATAAATGGTATTAAAGGAATGATCTATAACTTGGATTTGATTATGACTGGCATGATTATTGTGAGGATAGACGCTCTTCAATTTTATTGAACTTTTTGCTTTAGAATGCTGGTCTACTGGGTTGGGTAACTGTGTGTGTGTGTGTGTGTGTGTGTGTGTGTGTGCGTGCGTGCGTGCGTGCGTGCGTGCGTGTCACGCGTGCACGCACTAGATTTGTGGTTTGAAACTAACGTTTTTGCATGTAGATCAGTGATGGAAGCTTTGGTTGGAAACTATGGAATGATACAGTTTCTTCTCGTGTGCAAATTGGCTCATTAGCAGAATGTAACGGGAAATTATTGGTTGCTGAGAAATGGGGTGATCTTCATGTTCTGACAGATGACAACGAAACGTGGGAGACTTTTGTGAGGTACCAGGGTGACATACGGCGTGTGGTGGCTTTTCAAGACACGTGTTTAGTGTTGGTTAAAGACGAAGTGAAAAACCATTTTGTGATTGAGCAATTTTGTATGGATGAGGAGAATAAATGGCGACCAGTTACAGTGCTGCCAAATGAACAGCAATTATCTTGTGTCTCAGTTGCACTACAGAGCAACTTACTGTATGCTGTGGGTGGCATAGCCAGTTCAGACTGGAAAAGAGTAAGCACAGCCCGCGTTTTCGATGTAAACGCAAATCGGTGGAGCGTATTGGAAGACATGCTGACAAAACGATCAGGTTGCTCATGTTTTGTTTTTAATGATTCAGTCTACGTAGGTGCAGGTTGGACTGACAACGCAGAGCCATGTCATACAGTTGAGTGTCTTCGAAAGGGAAGCAGGTATTGGGAAGAGTTCGTTTCCTATCCCATTCCAATGTCTACTATGACAGCATTTGGTAACAAGATCGTGTCAACTGGAGGACAGAATGACGATTATTCACTTTTGAATGAAGTGCAATGGTTTGATGAAAGATTGATGCAGTGGCATCCTCTTCCTGCTATGACACGAAAGAGGAGTTGGCATGGTCTGTTGTCAACTGAGCGTGGAGAGATTATTGCAGCAGGTGGAGAGAGGGTTAGTGCAAAGGACAGCAGTGCTCAGCAGTCTTTGGAGAGTTTGCAAATTAGTGACCTATGACAGTGAGCATATCACATAGCATCTAAGATGTGTACGTAGGACACAAAGAAATATCGCTGTCTGCTTTTGTCTCTGGCTTAGCTATCTGGCTGTCAACTCATTTACTAAAATGAGTTGCTTTCATTTTTAGTAGATTAAATTCTGTTTGCAGTTTGTAACCGAATTGTGACTGATTATAAATAGGTAGAAAATGGCTTGTTCTCAGTAATCTTGATTTCAATCAATTACTTGCAACATGATCATGAGTTTCGGAGGTTGTAGAAACGTGGTGGCCACGGTATTGATTGTCCTCAGGTATACAACAAAAATCAACCTTGCATTCCAATTTTTTGATCCAAATATCTGAATTTAGCAAATTGGAAAAATGAAGACTTCTGCTGATGAAGGTTACTAACTGTAATCAATTCCTTTGGGCTTTGTACAGTACAATAATTGGAAACACATGCAAATGTTCACGTTTTGTACAACCGGTACTTTTGTGTAAGTCTAGTGATGATGCTTGTGAAGCTATGAAACAGTCTAATTAATTAAGGCACTGTATTTCTTGAAACAACGATCTACACAGCAAATTATAAAACAGGACTAACACTTACGTAATGGGCGAATGTTATAGTGGTAGTGAAGAGTCTATTGATTATTTTCGACCTCAGAATATGTGTGAATCGTGTTGAGGTGAATTGAATTGGTTCAGCTCTTTTAGAGAAAAAGCTCCAGCTGAAGAGACACAGGAGTATTGTAAACACAATCCCTCTCCTAAAACATCTTTTGAGTCAGCTAGCCGAATGATTTACCAACGCATTGCGTTTGGTTTGTCCTTATAGTTCTAGGTGTCATGGTAGAAATTTGCAAGTGCATGTGCATGCCACTGAACCAGCAAAGCTTGATGACTTTCCGGGGCCTGGCCTCCCTCACCAGATAACCTAGATGCGTACTGCTTTACTGAAAAGGAAAATGGGACCACAACGAGGGATCGAGCTCGAGACATTCTTAACTAAAAAAGAAAAAAACAATGTGACAAAGGCTGTTTTCCTATTTAGATAAGAATTATTTCTATTACTTTATTGTAACCAGTTGTACCTGAAGCGCAGTATCTGCGGCCTGAAACGTCTCACAACCACATAAGGCCTACAATGGGTCGAGAATGGCTCAACAGACTTGCACTTCAACTATAGATTAGGATGCAATTTGGACAAATTTTTGCTAGAAAACATTCTTGCATACCTGCATTAATGAGTATATTAATTATAATATAGCAAATTATTAAAACATACCGTGACACCATGTTGTAGATATGAAAGTCATCTGGTGATCAAACATTGTTTGTACTTGACTGCTTTGCCAATTATCTTGCTAAGTATTTGAAGGTTGTGTTCTTGCCCTGAATTAACTCCATTATACTTTGACAATCAATTTACTTCACAAACAAACAGCAAGACAACCTAGTTCTTAGTAGATGACCATGCAAAGTCAACCCTACAAAAATTTTAAATCAGAGAGTTTCCAGTTAGAAATGAAATCTAATAGCATTTAACACCATACATAAACACATGTACAAAACACATTGTCATTTTTCTGATTTGTGTGCACTGAGCATACGTAGCAAGCAACAGACTATTTTGTAATGGTACCGTACTGTACTGATATACCTAGAAGCCAAATCACTGAGGTGGGCAGACATGCTCCACAAAACTGCCGCTGAAAACAGCTTCAGCCTGAGATCTGCAACCTATGGTACACGTTGACATTGCCCTGATCATTGCTGCTTCAGGGGCGTAAGAAGCAAAAAGTGAATGGTTCGGCCTAACGGGCGCTATGGGTGGTGCAACGTTGCGCGCCCTAGTAGATGGGTAGGGCAACACTATCATAGTTTACATCTCTCGGGAACGTTGATAGTCTCGACTCCATGTCACATCTAGAGATGTATTTTACAAGCAGTCTCGACCCCCCCCCCCCCCACACACACACACAGGCACCAAATAGTGTTTACATCACCAATATATTACTTATTTGATCGGCTATACCCGTAAAACGGAAGTTGATGCCATTGAGCATCTGGCGAAAGTGGTCTTTTCGAATATTGGTCCGGCTCCTACGCCTATGTGCTTAATTGGTTGGCTCTGTCACCAAATTCATCAGTCCATTTATGCAATGCTGTTACAGCTTGTATGAAAGTATCACTGTTTTCGTCTTTTATCACCTTCATCTTGTCTATGAAAAAGTTAGCTGACAATCTTCCTTATCTTCCTAGTCATAAAATTAACAGTTCCATCATGCCGAGTTCAGAGACTGTACATCAACCCCATTTTCGGTAAATCAATAAAGCCTAGGTTAATTGCTTGTGCCTCTGTTAGGCAGTTTATATCCTCAGCTGTTAACTGTGAAATAATCCCAACCACAAACAGCAATATGTCATGGGGTACACATGCACGCACACAATATATAGGTAAGACGTATAGCAACAAACTTTCATCTAGACCTCTAAACCAACCTCCTAACAAACTGGAAGTTGTCAAAACTTGTCTAATCAAACCCAAGATGTTGCTGGAGATGCTGTTTGCTATTACAAATAGCAGAAGACATTGACAGCCTGATTAATGTAAAGACTAATACAAAACTAGATCATCGAGAACTCTCACTCACGCTCGTTGTCTTCTTGGATGTCCTGGACGAGACGAAGCGATATCACTAAACTAACTGTTTGATCGCCCTGCTTAATATCAACATTACAGACGTTCGTAGGGTGGTCATCACCATGCTTGAACTCCACAGTTAATTACATCAATTTCCTCGTCCAAGCATATCCATTTGTGCCGAAAGTCAGTAGCAGGTATGATCTGAAGACAAATTTATTTAATATATCCGTTAAACAACGCACAGCAGTATATGTATATGCATAAAAACATGCACTATTTACTAGTAGTTGTCTCATATACCTCTTCAATCACCACTTGTAATACTAAATATCATGGCAATGAATAGTGAGATTCCAAATGTTTGACCAACTTTTTTGCCGATAACCAAAGACAGAAAAAGGCATAGTTTTCATAGCCCTAAAGATGTCAATAGGCTTTCCAAACCACTAGTGCCAATAGAAGTGTTTTACACTCAGAGTAGCACTGGCAAGGTTATATATACAGTCTAGATCCGCCATCTTCACTTGGTCAAAATCAGAATTAATTGTCATTATGGCTGGCTGCCATAATAATTATTGAGATAAAGTGGAAGTATCACACCTAGCTCTTATGAGTGACAAATGCAATCCTCTAGAATCAACTGAAGGAAAAACGTATATGAACAATTTTCGAAAATGTTAATTCAAGCGGCTCAAAGACAAATAGTGAAGTCAAAATGTATCCATCAATGCATGGCTTTAGTGGATGGCGGCATTAGTCTTTCATCAACGTATACAAGCATTCTTAAGTTGACTGGTTTACTCACAGCACCGTCAGGAACCAAGATAGACAAACTGCAAAAAATAAAGCGTCCACCTTCTGGACCAACAGTCATTTCCAGGGTTGCAATTGGCTCCAGTGGTTCCATATCTGCATCAGAACATTGAAAGTAACAAATTTATGTGTTTCTAAACTGTAAGTTATTTTAAGTAGACAGCACTGTAACTACCATAAAAGAAAGAGTATAACATCACTGCAACCCCTCTTCCATTCTATTCCCACCAATATAAAGCATGCAACACTGTACAAGGGGCCTCAAACGACAGAAAACAAATAGACATGTATTCACATTAGTGTAAGTGAGTGTGTTGAACTTTGTGCCTGATTAACCCCAAGTTGTCACGATTTGATCAACATTGTCTGCTGTCAACCCACTGTATTATGCACTGGCGTGCCCTTGCACATTCCCACATATTACAAACAACATGAAACCAACCAGAAACCGCAAACACAAAATTTTTCATCGAAAGACCATATATATTGCATAAGAAGACAGGCTGCTTTATCACTTCAGGACATCAAAAATCAATAAAAAGCAACGACGAGATTTCAGAAGTTCAAGAACACAACCATCACCAAATCTCTCCTAAGATCATTGTAACACCCAATCAACCTCTTCCTAAATCACAAACTTAGCCACCAAACAACTAAAGTTGGACCATGCAAACCAAAGCCCCAGCTTTGTATGACTTCTAGAAACAAAACAAATAAACAGGAAACAAACAAACAAATGCATAAAGAGACAGATGGCTCTTCCTCATATGTATAATATTGTGTAAGTCTTGTCTGATTTAAGAAAGTTACCAATTCCATTCTCCTAGGTTGATTCAATCAAAATATTAATATTTGTGACCCCAAATATTTACGCATTCAAGTGAAGGGCGTAAAACCAACAATGTAAACTATCAAACACCAATCTGCAAACCAAATGATTAATTACATATTTACCAGCAGAGATGTTGCTGTCTTCCTCTGAGTCTGTACAAAAATACCAATCCGTCTGCAATAACTACGTACAATCACTTCTGTTTCTTACATTCAATACTGTGCCAACATCGTCATCAGTGCGATGTGACACCTTATCAGGATTAATTAGAAACTAGAAAAAAATTGAAGTACAATAGTAGTTATAGCTGAAATACATGTTGAATAAAATTTATTGACACACGTGTCTACACATTATAGTTAACCAATTAAATAAGCATATAACTTTCTAGCCACTCATAACTTATTTCTACTTTAAATCTTATTCTAGTTTTACATATTTCAAATTTACACTAATTAATTAAGTATACATGCATGCAGCCTAACTAAAATAATCAAAGTGTCGTGATAAAATACTCTATAGCTAAAGCAACAAATTTGGGCAATTTATTAAGAAATGTGCTACGATTTAACCCAGTTTACAAAATCTAAATCTATAAAAAGAAATTTTTTAAATAGTGAGTGCTGGTAATTTTTATCCACCTCACAACTTAAGGTCCAGTAGCTCTATCGTAATTACAATAATTAATTAAGATAAAATTAATTCGAACTCATCAAATAACTACTCTAAGACCTATTGTCAAGGTATGACAAAGGACGTTAACAGCAGTCATCAACGCATGTTTACTTGAATTTATATCAACTTTGCCAACGAGCACGGACTACATAATATGAGATAACGTTTCAAATCTGCAACTTATTGTTGTACACTACCAAAAGACCGAGAGAAGAATGTCGTAAGAGTCACTACCCTCTGATGATGTTTAACAATTGATTAGAAATTGAACGGATTCATTAAACTCAAATTTGTAGTTGAATAATATTGCATTAACTAAAGAATAGGTCTGGCATTTGGAATAAATGCTACTAGCTGTTTAAAGAGGAAAGCATAATAGAAATGTTTAAACCAATGTTCATGATTATACACAACAGAATTCAAGGTAAGTGGACAATATTTAAATCATGGGCAATATAGCAATATCTAAACCATAAATGAAAAAGTACAAACTTTAGAAGTACAAATGTGAGTACAATGTCTAGTAAATGCTGATATGCTCACTTCCTAATTTCGTCCCATTCTCAGGCGTTGTGGTTCTAACTGACCGAAGTCCATCCAATAAAACTGACAAAAGAAGTGCGAAACGGAAAAATAAAAAACATGTGTGATCACACAACACCAACACCTCAACTGTTATACACTCACCCATTCCTAGAGAGAAATAGAGAATACACTAATTATTTGAACAATCATTCTCACCTCAAACAAAAATAAACACTAAGTTACTATTCTAATCACAGAGATATTTATCAAAACAGTTCCAAAACATTTTATTAAATTAGCAATGTCTACCATGCTGTACTTAAGCCTATAGCAAAGCACCTTTGAAAAATCACATCGACTGGCACGTTAGTACGCTAACACAAGCAAAAACAATGAGTGCATGCGCTGCATTCCAAATGTTCGTCCATCTATCAGTCTATACGCCCGTCCGTCTGTCCACAGAGGCATTACTGTAGCCCTCCTCGAGTTAAGTATTATAAATGTACCTACGCAGCCATTCTCTACCTATTAATACATATTGCATGGGTAAGAACAACTGCATCGCCTATGCACTGAGCCGGTTGCATTACTAAAGTGATCTGGATGATAGAAACAGATAACCTGAGGCAGAAGGTACCAAATCCAATTTAGAAATAATTCTATTTCCTGAACAAGACAGCAGTAAGTGAGTGGTTGTAAACAGCAAATTTGTTCTAAGTTTGTTACAGCTGGTTCTCGACGAGCATCTGTCCAAGCATCAAGAATCTAAGAATTGAGGTGCTCATAACAATAAAGGTTTGCTGGCGACCAATGAAAAGTGACCTTGAGCAGTAAGTATACTATTATAAGACGTGTAAAGTTTATGCAAGTGGCAGCAACTCCATAGCCTCAAGCACCACTAAGAGATTGTCCTAATTCTTGCAGAACTTTTCAACTACATCTTGGGCAATACCTTGGTAAAACTGGTAAATGACAATCAGCACAAATGGTCGAATCATCTATATGCAGTTTAATTACCTCATAACTTAGCTGTCTATGAATCTGGGGAAAACGCTATATTGTATTATTCTCAAGGAATTTCCTCACGCACATTAATACTGTTGCAAAAAGTTCTTGCCTGGAAGAATTCTGAATAAGGAGCATTCATGTCTACTGGAAATCGTTAGATGCTTCTCTACAACACTGTCAGCAAGAATTTTATTGTTGAAAAATTCAAGAAGGAAGCGCATTATAACAAGAAAACTCTATTTCGCAGTAACAAACTAGGAGACTTTGTCTGTGCTGCCAAAGTAATGCATTTTGGAAGAGAACGTTCTTGTCCTCTCACTCCACACTGGGGTGGTCCATACATTAAAGGTTAAAAATCTCTGACATTATTTCTAAAACCAAACAATCTTTCGCTTTTATCATAAATCTTTGAACTCATACTTAAAGCAAGAGTTAGCTTAATTAAGAGAAAAAAAGCAATGTCATCTTCTCCCAGAGACCAACGGCAAGAGTACACTTGGAAATTAGCAGCAGCAGTGACGACACACTATACTGGGGAAGCTTACATGATGATCCCAAGTCAGGCGCGGATCCAGGATTTTTGAAAAGAGGGTGTTGCAAATTTCGATAGACCACGCCTAGATCAGTCAACGCATTTGTATTGTTAGAGGTGCAAATAGCTCAGACTTCTTACAGCTTAGTTAAAGTAAATGGCAACAACTATGGCACCATATCTCTAGAAACGTGTCATGTTATAAACTTCCTAAATTATTAAAACTGTCTAACAGAATCTAACTGCATCATGTATAGACTACATACTGCTAAATAAATGTTAATTAGGTAAACTACGGTGCAACTATGTCTCTTTCAAACAAAGACTGTATAAACAATCTCCGTGGATGAGTTTGCACAAATTTCGTCTGTTGGTACTCGGTCTTTGTAATGCATGGAGATAACTGATACGTGTGCAAGACGCTCCTGTGCCATGGTAGACCTTGCCTACGTCTTCAGTCTCCTCAGTAGAAAAAATGACCTCTCTGCTTCTGCACTTGTGATAGGCAGTGTACATGCTATCAATAGCAGACGATGAATATTCGGGTACAACCGAGATTCACAGGCTCTCAAGGCAGGGAGAAGGTTAATTAATTGTTGGGTATGGTCTTCTTGCACTCTTGCCCTCTTTTCCTTGCTTCTTGCATTTGCTTTGCCATACTGACTTCCACCTTCTCACTTCACCTCCTAGAGACTTCGCGAATGGAAGATCGGATTTCCATTGGGTCAACGTCGGAACGAACCAGTAGAGTAAGCACTGGACACAACAATGCTCGGACATTACCTTGCTCACCAGTAGATCGTTCGCGCATCTGAAGAAGCAGGAAGGGGTATCTCAACGGATGGTTTGTAGTGCTCAATCGGACTCCGACTACTAGTAGGTGTATTGCTCTGGTTTCGCTGTAAGTTCTTTTTTCTTGGAACAGATTCAATGGATTCAATCCAGTCTGCGAGTCGCAGAATGTCTTGATACCAGATGTCAAAGAAGTTGTATCTAAATTCTGTCGTTTTGCCTACATTCTTTCAGTTACGTACTAAGTGAACCATTCCCTTCGCAACAAAGATATCCTGGTCACGAGTCTGGAGTTTCGCTACCAGATGTCTCACTTCGTCAAGAATCTGCTTAAGTATTTTTAATTAAATACTGGAAATGAGCACAAAGCAGCTTCAAGACCTTGTGCTATAACTCCGAGGCCAGAAAGGGGGCTTTCTACCCAACAACCCCTACCCTAGATCCGCCACTGCCAAGAGCTACAACAGCAGAAATAATGTCTACACATTCGTAATACATTGTTTCGTTTTGCTTGTACAGATGACAAAATGGACACACCCTAAAAAGTATAGCGCCACGGTCTGGGGTAATCCCTGTCATAGTGAGTATTGGCACAATTCCAGGTGTGTGTGTGTGTGAGATGTAGACTTAACCTTCTTTGGTTTTGAAAGCTGACTTTTTCTGATCACCGATATGGAATGTGATTGGAGCATATTGGGGAGCTACTCCAACTGCACCACGTCGTGCTATTTGCAAGGCCATATAGCCCAGGAACAGAAAATCACCGCGAAGAGGTTGCACGACACGATCCCATTTTAGACATTTAACAAGGCAGGTTTGATTAGTCACCAACGTTGTTATTCTACCACTTCAAGGATTCCAAATCAGTTTTGCCATCAGACCTTCAAAGAACAACGTCTCTAAAATCACCAACGTTTTTGGCGAGACAGACCTTGAGCAGTGTCGACTTGATGTTTTTGGCCTGCATCTTCTGTACCTTCATGGTAATCGTGAAGCACAAGCAGCAAATGGATGGATGGATGGATGGAGATATATTTCAGATATAACTAAACAGCCAAATATACAGAAATCACTGATATGCTAAACTAGAATGTAGACAGCTACAGTCACCAAACGTAATCCATACGTATAATAATTTACTAACTGTCAATGGATGGATGGATGGATGGATGGATGGATGGATGGATTCTATACATATGGATGCTCTGTTACAGGCTAGTTGTCTAACAGTCAACAACGAATACAATCCAATAGTTTGTACCAATAATGCAATATACTAGTTCTAAAAGAGTTCTTAGACAGTGAGGCGAGCCTCACTGACGATGCTGTCAACACAGTCAAGATGTACTGGATGGCGCTTCGATGACCTCGTCTCTCTAACACAAAGAATTTCAGATCGTAGTAGAGAAAAACTCAGTCTGCATCGTATTAGTGCCATTGTTTGACTGTAGGAAGTGTCCTGTTTGTCTGAGATCAGGCTGGCTAGCCGTTTGTAGAAAGTGTTTGCTTCTCTTCCCATGCCACCAGTTGACGACAACACCAATGGAGTGAAGCTACTTCCTTCAACCTCTATGACTCTCTCGCCATAGGCTCTCTGCTTTTCAAGTTCATGGTTCCGGAAGATTTGGGGTAATGTCATCTCCTGGTAACTTTGCGCGTTGGGGTAAAACACCCTAATATCGAAAAATGCGCATTCACCACGACGCCATACACCTCTTGCCGAAACATCCAGCCGTGCCTCTTCGTCCCTGGTGGCAGTACGATTGTGTAGGCATTCACCTGAGAGGGTATTTAGCCTCTGTTCGATGGCCACATCCGAGCATACTTCACTAATCAAATCTGCAGTGATGTCCCTCACTTCGTTATGCCTGATTGTTGGAAATCCTCTTTTGGGGCATACCATAGCATGGTCAACATTGAATGTTGACCCGCATGAGCACTTTGAGGGAACGCCCTTCAGTGACAACCCATACCTTAAACAAATGGCATCTCTAAATTTACACTTTGGTAGATGAAATCTATGATGTTGGATCGGCAAGACAGTTAACCAGCTCGATGCTTCCTTTTCTCCTGCCAGTTCTATGGTTCTTCTTAGCAAAGGAGATGCGTCACTTTTCAACTTGTTCAAGGTTGATTCATAGGCTGCTTCTTTCTGACTTTGATGCCTTTTTTGTTTTTTGAATTTCTTCCTTGTCTACAGAGTAGGAAGGTTGTTGATTTACAATCTCAGCTGCAAGAGGGGCGGTAATTCGTTCTGAAGTTTGATAGTGCCAATCAGCCATTTCTGTAGGGTCAATAACATTTAGACCACCAAGTCTACAGGGTAGAGCTAGAAGGCTTCTCATTTCGTCACTGATAGCTGTTTGACCTGTGAGAGCAGGAATGAATTGTTGGCGGACGACCTTCACCAGTGGAGCCAGTAGATGTGAAATCTCTTTGACTGTACGCAGCAGAAAATTTCATCTCCCTATCAAACCATGTGTAAATGCAGAGTAAGCAGCGTGTGGTTGCGTTTTTGCAATTAATGTCAAGTTCAACACTTGCTTTGCCCATTCATCTACCTTTCCTCGTATATACTCTTCGACAAAGCAGTCATCACCCAAGGCAGCACCCAGATGTCGTTTTCCTGTAGTTGTTATATGAACACCGGAATTTGCAAAGACCACTTCAGCTTGTTTCTTTGCTTCAGGTTTCACGATTAGCGATGACTTGGTCGCATTGGTTTGATAACCAAAATCCCCTCCTACTTCAGTCAGCTTTTCCCACCATTTCCAAACTTCATTTATGGTACCTGCTCCAGTCGCATCGTCTGCAAACCATACTTGTTTACAGATTCCCGCAAGGCTAGAGATCAGAGGATCAGTTCCGATGACATACATTGCCATAGCTAATGGGTCTCCTTGAGTTGTTCCTTCCACTGATTGTATTATCTCTCCGTCGATAACGTACATCGGAATTGCCACTCTGTAGGTGTTAATAAGTATTGTTGAGAGAGCAGGACATATTATCCTAGAATTATGCAAGGTCGCATTACGATTGAGTGTGTTGAATGCATTTTTTGCGTCTACAAGCAACACACAGTCAGACTCATCAGCATGGAATATTGATCTCATGGCATGAATTGCAGCTTCAGAGCCACCTTCTTGCCCTGCACAAACTTGCAATGAACCAGCACATTGGCAGATGTCGTCCTTCACTACTGCTGCAATAGATGTCGAAATTATTCTTCTAAATGTTTCACCAATCCCAATTGGCCTTAAGCCAGGACATTTATTAAGTGGTATTAGTCTACATGCAACAAACGCCTGTAAGCCACGAGGGGCAACGAATTCTGTGCAGAGTCTTTTGCAAGGATAGCGAGGGAGTTGCATAGCTCAGCCGATTGACAACCAAAAGAACAACAAAGACGACGCCAAGCATTAGAGTCCATTCCAGATGGACCGCTGGAGCCTTGAGTTCGTAGAGCTGCTCGTTTGATGGCATCTCCATCAATCTGGTCAAATATAACTGCTGGTATGTCATTGACTGGTCCTTGAAGAAGCGCCGAGTTTGATGTTGGTTGCGAGGCTGGGTGCTTTTCTTTGAAAACATTCCTGGCAGTTTGACCATTAGACCCTTCCACTATTTCATCCATTGCCAAGATTCCTCCATTGGTATTGTCTGACAAATATCTAAGAGCAACGTTCACCTTCCCTTGAACCATTAGGCAACTGAATATTCGTTCAATCTGTTGATTTGAAGGGGGTTTCTTTGATGACTCTAGACGCTGCTGTACAGCTTTTCCTTCCCTAAACAACTCATCAAATCTTCCTTCCTTCCACAAGTTCAGCCGACGCTGGAGGTGATGGACGCGATCCCTGCTTATTGATTTTGCACTCGCCTTTTGCAACAACAGGACTTGCAAGACAACGAAAGCTTTCAGTGCAATAACTTCCATAGTTGTTGCATTGCTATATGCTTGCAAAAGATTACACATTGCAAAAACAAAATCTTTTCCAACTCGTCCTGAAGGTACAAGGAACAGATTTTTTCTCCAAAAGAGGACGTCGTCATAGATTCTGGACAATTCATTGCATGCTTCCGAGCCATCTCAATCATACAATTTGAAACTTGTTGCGGCACACTTTTTAATTGTGGCAGGTGAAATAAAGAGATAAAAATAAATGGATGGATGGATGGATGGATGGATGGATGGAGGGATGGAGGGATGGATTTTCTATACATATATTTTCAACATAGACAACTAGTCCGTAATAGAGCAGCCATAACAGGCAACATCGAATACAATCAAATAGTTTGCACCAATAATGCAATATACTAAAAGATTTCTTAGACAGTGAGGCGAGCCTCACTGACGATGCTGTCAACACAGTCAAGATGTACTGGATGGCGCTTCGATGACCTCGTCCCTCTAACACAAAGAAGTTTGTGTTATGGATGGACGGATGGATGGATAGATGGATGGATGGATAGATGGTGTGTGTGTGTGTGTGTGTGTGTGTGTGTGTGTGTGTGTGTGTGTGTGTGTGTGTGTGTGTGTGCACTACAATAATGTTGTTATTGTAAGAGATATTCGAAAACCTGTAGTTTGTTAATTGCTTTAATCAAAATGTTGGACAAACTTCTTTCTAGAATCAGCAAACTAAATGTATCCTAATGTCAAAGCAACCACAACTACAACATTTAATTTTTTACACACAAAACTTCATTGATCAACTTGCGCAAGCACAAAGTGTTTGCTATGAGGTGACACCAGCAATTTATAAATTATACTATCTTGTGCTTGCATATTGTTGTACTCACCTGATCAAGCCCATTAAATAAAAATAATAAAAAATATAATGTGAGAAAATACAGAACATTGTGAGATCACATAACATCAACATCTTAACTGTCACAC
Source organism: Corticium candelabrum (assembly GCF_963422355.1). Classification (NCBI taxonomy): domain Eukaryota; kingdom Metazoa; phylum Porifera; class Homoscleromorpha; order Homosclerophorida; family Plakinidae; genus Corticium; species Corticium candelabrum. Next base: position 3,754,006 of record NC_085095.1, read on the forward strand.
TTACCTCTCCTTATGTGAAAAGACATGACATCAATTAGTGTCGTACATCAAAAACCACAAAAGTTAGGCTCGTGTAGCCAGACCCCTCCAGCGAGTAAGGGTTCAGTTTAATTGTGGGAGAATGGTTTCAGATGTAAAATCTAGAGAGTACTTATCTTGGAACTTTCAACCCCTATTTCTTCAAGCCATATGTCTTCAAGTATACGCAACCATCCCTACTTTAATTGTTTTTTATTACACAAATAGTTTTGTATTCTTCTTTCTGTACTTTTATAGAAGCATTGTTACCAGGCGCGCAGAGGCTTAAGATGGGGCACGATCAATATCAACAAAATAAAACTTGATACTAACACAAAATTATCCTACATAGCCTCGGTAGTTCTGCATAAAATGGCACTGCGCACTAAGCTGCCAATTATAGTCATCTGAGTATAATGTACGGATTAAATTTCATTCTTCCGGGGACGTTTGCGAGCAAAATCATATATCGATGAATTGAGCGTAGTCTATTTTACATGTCGTAGTGAAAGTGTAGCTAGGCGGAGACCGTTCCGTTTTTTCTGTTCTATTGTGAAACGCAGATGAATTTAAGTCATTGTAATCCACTCATGCTTGGCTCAAAACTGCAGCGCATGATACGTGAATATATAGAAATAATCATGCCTCAGTGGTAGTGGTTTTGTGCATCATGGGTAGAGGTTTGTGCATCAGAGGTAGGGATTTTATTTATCAAGGGTAAGAGTTTGTGTCTAAAAGGGGTAAGGTTACGTCCAATAGTGTTAGGGATTTTGTGCACTAGGTGCGTAGAGTGGCATGGGTTAGACCTGGCTATAGCTTTCATTATTTGTAGGCGTGGTCATAAAATCGTACTGTACATACGTGTGAAGACCAAAGTTGTATAAAGTATGTACACAACCCTTTTCTCCGTTCTACTGTTGCAGTCAATGAAAGTGGGGGCGTCTTTAAAATTGGGCGTGTCCCTTAGTATCTGAAGTTAAGCCCACCATTTCTAGGAGTCACGGTACGCCCCTGTGTACGCCAGGGGTAGGGGTTTGTGCATCAGGCGTAGGGATTTGTGCATCAGGCGTAGGTTTTGTCTTTTAGGGGTAGGAATTTTGTTTATCAAAAAAATCAGTGTATCTGTAGCTTGAAATGCTAGGATTACAAGTTGAGCCCAAATATTTAATTATTTAATTAAAAGTGTAGCAACATGTGGAACATGCCCACCAGTACGTACATACTCAGGCACTGCATAGTATAATATCATGTAGTCTCGCTTAGCCAGACCTTTACCGCGCCCTCATCCCGCGCGGGATAAAGGGTCTGGTGAAGTTCCTTTGATGTTGCCACGTTGCCGTATCACCAAATTCCGGTGACCTAAAGACTCTATAAATGTTACAAAGAGGCAAGATAATATTACCGTTTCTCTGCCAGGTTGCATGTTGTGTGTCCAGAGGATGTAGTCATCGATGCTACCTTCGACTCAAGGCAAGCCACGAATAACGTTTCATGGCCTACCGGTGAACAGCCATCGCAAGGTGAGTTCTTGTCGCGAAATGTCGTTGAAATGGTGTGTACACGCGCGCCCTTTGCAGTCATTGATTTTCACTTTCCGATGCCGCGGTGGTGACGAGCACGTACGTGTACGGCTAGCTACTAGGTAGGCTAATCCAGTGAGAAGCTAGAAGCATAAGATGTGTGGCGGCGTACAGCGAGGCGGTAGCAAGTCGCTGTCAGTTGTTGTGTTGGACGTTTTTCCGACAAAATCTTGACAACTACGCGAATTTCCTGAGAATATAGGAGATGATCGCCTCGCCATACAGCCTAGCGTTTAGCTTCTCGCTGGACTACGCGAGACTAGGTACTATCATGCTAGTTTGTAGCTGGGGAAATTATAGCTTGTGCACTGTACAGACAACAATCTATACGAGAATATATCAACAAATTACATCAGTACATTGGAGTTCGGCAAGGATATCGTATGATTATCCGGGACGTAGTCTTGGTATCCGGGGTATTTGTGAAGAGTATGATGGCTGCGGCCACTGCACGATAATCTAGTTGATAGACCAGAGTTTGGTTGGGCGCTGTTTCTTAGTAGTTTTACCCGTTGGTACTTAGTTGAGTAGATGATGTACATATAACGTTTTGAGGAGGACGGCATCGCCGTGTTAGACGCACTCATTACCAGAACCTTGTTTTTATCGAAAGACCGATGTCTAGGCCTGCGTTTGTATTCGTAGGTAGTCTTAAACTTGGGAGTAGCCATTTTCAGCTTGTAAAACCTTTAAAAACCCAGTTGACGGAGTACCAAGGATAGCTGTTTTAGCAATCGTGCCTCCAGGGGGCGGAGTACCTCTGTCATGTGACCATACACGCCTGCAAACCACTTTCGTAGGACAGAAGCCACAGCGTCTATCAATACGTGTGCGATGTCTACTACCTATTTTGCATCTCTGGACTTCGAATCCCGCAAGCGGTACCAAAATAAGCTAAGAATAGATGGGAACTCTATCTGACCCCTAGAGCATACCAGAAGATGAGTCGATCGACGACGTTTCGCAGTGGCCTACACTGGAATTTGGTGACATCTACAGGTATCTCATCGACACACCAGGAACGTTTACAAGAGAAACGCTTAAAACGTACAAATTACTTGAAGCTTACAACTACTAGAGTAGTGGCTACGTACGCACAGTATTCTACTGTAAACGAGTCAGCAAACTTGCTGTCATGAAAGCCAAAGTGAACCCAAGCCGAAAGGATCCAAACAAATATCAAGAGACTTGGATTATTGTTTGTAAGAAAATGGGTACAATCAAAGCTGCTCATTGTACATGCATGGCGGGGGTAAGAAGAATTATTGATGATCTCCAAATACTAATATTCTACATGCAAGTCAATTAATTAATTAATTAATGCCTTTCTCAGGCTTGGTGAAATCTGTAGTCATGTTGCTGCCATCATGTTTAAAGTCGAAGCTGCCTGTAGGCTACAGGGGCGTAGGAAGCATTCTAGGACTGGTCGGGCCTAACGCGCGCTAAGAGGTGTGGTAAAGTCACGTGATTTATCCTATTTAGCGTGCGCTAAAATTGAAAACAGCATGGAGTTCACACAAATTATTATTATTACTACTGTGATTACTGAACCTCATTGGCCTTCCCAAATAGTCGAAGCCTATTTTATGACTTTGCTACAAACTGGTCATGAATGACATCCAGATCCAAATCACTATCGACATAATCTTTATGCACATGAAGCACCATTAGATTATTGAATCTTTTCTGAGACATGGTAGTTCTTAGGTAGTTCTTAACACGTCTCAGTGCACTGAAGGATCTCTCCGAGGTGGCGTTGGTAGCTGGCATAACCAAAATCAGCTGCATGAGGCGGCATACTTGACTCAATAAGGACCTCTGACCAGATGACAAGCTAGAAAAGTAGCGCCTTAAATCAAATATTGTAACCTTCTCAAGTTTCTCTGTGTTCTTCTGGAAATGCAGACTAAATGTTACCAGCTGCCCTCTCAACTCTTCCTTGTCAGAATCATCGCCGTAGAAGGCACATACTCGCTCCAGTTGTTCCTCCATTTCAAACTTGTACCTCGCAAGTGCTTCAGTATCATCATCTGCGTGTTTGTACTGCAATGCAGCAGTGATTAAGAGCGACTCTAAAGAGCTATACATTCCATAGCCAGGTTGATCGAATCGTTCCTGGATGCAGTTGATTACGACATCGAGAGTCTCATTGTAGTATTGCAAGTAGTAGAACGGACTGTTTCATGATGGTACCCATCTTCGCCTTCCTCAAATCTTCTAGGCCTCTTTCTCCGACGAGGCAACATGGGTTTTTCAATTTCCAATTCCTCCGCCTTGTTGACATTCAGCCAAAACAACTCATACGACTGATCTGTACGCAAAGACTTCAATGTCTCTAGACTCGTTCTAGCAACTTGCTGTCCTTCTGCAGCAGACAAACCTTTATCCTGCAATGCTCTGCTGAGATTGTCGGTATGTCTCAAAGTTTGAGGGGGGCTGTTTTAATCACACTTTAAAGCCACGCCCATTTTTCCTTTTACTTCCACGGTGTGAATGTTCGCCATTGTCGGGACAGTGATACGCAAACAATCATCTAACTGGTTACTAATGGTGACACACACACACACACACACACACACACACACACACACACACACACACACACACACACACACACACACACACACTTCACTTCACGCTGCGTTCATTCCAATGAGAAACGATGCAGGCCAAGGTCACCATAGGCTATATCGGAGGAGTGGATGTTCTCTGACGGCAGAAACGGTCGTAGTTGTGGAGGCCTTGTTGGCGGAATGTTTGGTGACAGTACTGACATTGACTAGTCAGGGACTGGCCATGTTTCTGTCTTTGGTGGTTTACAAGGCCGGCATGATTTACAGCAGTAAATCCACAACCATCAAAGCTGCAGTGTAAAGCAAACTGTGATGTCGTTTGTCTTGCTTCGCGGCGACGTTTCTGCTCATCCTTGCGGTATTTCTCTTGTTCTTCCTTCTTGAAATTTGCTTCCTGTGTGGCAGCCCAGATCTGATTCCTCCAGTCATTCCTATCTTCTGCTAGTATCCTCCAAACCCCATCAAGATTGCAATTCTTTAAATTCCTCAGTACCAAATCGTTCCATCTCATTCTCTGGCCTCCGACTGAACGTCTACCTTGGGGTGATACACACACCAAAAGCTTCCTTGGTAGGCGACACTCATCCGTGCGCAAGATGTGACCCAATAACCGAAGACTTCTTTGTGTCAGCATGATGAAGATTCTTTGTAGGTTGGCTATCTTTCTGATGGAGGTGTCTCTCTTCCCGTCCCATAGGGACACTCCAAGGATGGAGCGGAGGCTTCTCATCACAAAGCTCTGTAAGCGATGTATTTGCAGCTCCAGAAGTACTGCTGTTTCCATACCATATAAAAGGGTGGAAAGAACTACAGAGACTACGATGTTCAGCTTGGTACTAGACTTAATCTTCCTCTGGTGCCAAGGATGCGATTAAGTGACCCATCTTACTAAGATGCTTTGGTTATCCGTGTTGATATCTCGACATCCATGGAGCAATTATTAGAAAGATACAGATAACTTCCAAGGTACTGAAAGGATGGTACCACCTCAATTGGATCACAATCAGGATGCAAAGAAATGGGATATGGAGAATGGGCATCAGCTCCAGGTAGGACAGCTAGAAGCTTGGTCTTCTTGTAATTGATGGTAAGCCCCATGTGATGGCAAGACGAATCCAGAGATTTCAGCAAGGAGGATAGACTTTCATAAGAATCAGATATCAATGCCATATTATCGGCATATTCAAAGTCTGACACTGACACCTCTGATGTAAGCTTCTTCCTGTTTCCTACCAGGTCAGCATCTAGAAGATATGACAAGCACACACCTACATCTGGTTGGTGATAAGTAATGACAAGTCGAATCACAGAGTCAAAGTAGAGGTTGAATAAGGTTGGCGCAAGTACGCAACCCTGTTTGACACCACTAGAAACAGAGAAATGATCTGAGAATTTACCATAGGTCCTTAAGCCCGGTTCACAGTTCGACGCTGGCACAGCGTCCTGCCAGCGTCCTGGACGCTGACAAGGACGCTCACACGAGCGTCAGCGAATATGCTGGCGCTGGACAATTCACAGTATTGCGTCTGACGAGCGTCCATCGCAAAAAGAACACACTGCGACAGTGGTCTGGCGCTGCAAAGTAATCACGTGTGTACAATGTATCTCGACAGACATGGACGACGACGTATTGCTTTTGTTGCACTGCTGGGCCGTAGTCTCGACCAAGCGTTTTCTTTCATCCTTATTTTATGTTTTAGGTTGCCCCTATGAGGGAACTACACCAGATGTGGTGTTTTAAAAATAAATTATTATTATGTCCTTGTACTCCTTTGACTGAACTTGCCAAACACAGGGAAACCCACGCACACACTTCCATCGACGAATCAATGTTCGATGCCATGTGAACGAATAGAATATCCTGGATACGTCCAGTGACTGACTTTCGATTGGTTGAAACGGAGCACGTGATGTCATCGGACGCTTGGTCACTTTCGGCTAGGACGCTCGATTAGAACTTTTCTTTATTCCAGCGTCGTGGACGCTCGCCCAGCGTCGTGCCAGCGTCGCAGACGCTGACATGTTTCACAGTGTGACGCTGATGCTCGCTAGCGGCCAGGACGCTCGCTCATCGTCAGCGGCCAGGACGCTCGCTCATCGTCAGCGGCCAGGACGCTCGCTCATCGTCAGCGGCCAGGACGCTCGCTCATCGTCAGCGGCCAGGACGCTCGCTCATCGTCAGCGGCCAGGACGCTCGCACGACGCTTGTGCCAGCGTCGTACTGTGAACCGGGCTTTACAGCGGCAAAAGTGTTACTGTGCAATGCTTCAATGATTTTGAGCAGCTTAGATGGCAAGTGGTAACAATACTGAAGAACAGACCAGAGAGCTGCTCTATTGATTGAATCGTAGGCCTTACGGAGGTCTACAAAACAGATGTATAAAGGACGATGGTACTACCTTGCTTTTTCCATCAACACCCTGAGAGAAAACAGTTGGTCGGTGCACCCTCTTACCTTGCGGAAACCACACTGGTTCTCAAGCAAGAGGCCTCCGCTCTGGGTTTGATCCTGTACAATATAACACGAGTAAAAACCTTGCTGGGGATGCTCAAGAGGGCAATGCCTCTATAGTTGTCGCACTCGCAACGACTTCCCTTCTTGTGAAGAGGGACAATGAGGTGGTTCAACCAACCTGAGGGGATACTCTCGCTGCTCCAGATGAAATTGAACAGTGACGTGAACCAGCAGATGGTTTCGCCTCCTCCCAACTTCAGCAACTCGGTAGATATGCCGTCATCTCCTGGAGCCTTACCATCTCTGAGCTGTGCGATAGCTACCTAAATCTCATCTTCAGATATGGGCTGGGACAAGTTTTCATCATCTGGGAATAGTTGTCTGTAAGATGGTGTGGCAGCAATGATGTTGGGTAGTGCATCAGTATCCCACTGGCAGCGTGATGAGCAACAATTAGACACTTCTGCAAAGTGCTCTGCCCAACGTTGAAGCTTGTCGATGTCACTTGAGAGAATGGATCTATTCTTTGCTGGGATGTTGGATGATGAAGGCTTGGATGCCTGTTTCTTAAGTAGCCTGAGCTCTTTGACTACGCTCCCACCACAACCTAGTTGCTGTAACGTGTTTGCTTTCTTTTCAGCTTCTACTGCTTTAGCACTCCACCAGGCATTCCTTGCTTTGTCAGCAGCCACCTTGGTTAAACTTCTCAGTCTGCGATACTCTGCCATGGTATTTGGAAGTTGCTGGTCATCAATATTAGATATGTTCCGTAGGTGTAGCCACGCTTCTCTCTTCTTCCTGGAGAGGTTTCTCACTTCTGTGATCCAATCAGCCTCTTTTGGCAAGGGTGGTAGGTTGCCACTGGCTTCCTGAATGGCTGACTTGAAGGAGGCCCACTCATCAAGTCAGCCCCCCCCCCACACACACACACACACAGGGCCATAGCAAGCTCACAAAATGTGAATGGGCCTAGCGCACGCTAATGGGTATGGCACGCTAACGCGCGTTAGCGCAGTAAAGCGCGTTACAAAACCATCTTCCGTATTTGCTTCGAATGGTTACCTTCTTACGCTCATATTTCTGTGTTACCCAAGTTCGAAACAAGCCCAAATATACAGTATCAACTACATGTTCAAAATTTTTCAAATATGCGCAGCCTGTGTTCACTACCGGAAACAAACTCATTGCCAACTTCTCTAGCTCTTAATAAATCGGTAAATTCTTTATGCACGCGAAGCGTCATCAGGTGGTTTAATCTGTCGTGACGCATTCTAGAACGGAGGTATATTTTTCCCTTCCGCAAAGCACTAAAGGACCGCTCACTGGTAGCATTTGTGGCGGGCATAACTAGTACAAGCGTTACAATCCTACACACTTCTGAAATGAGCAGCTTCTTAGATGACTACTCTTAAAGTACTCTATGACGCTTGAAATGATATGTGGCATATCTTCAGGAGGATAGTCAAACTGCTAAAATTTGTAATTGACACCTGAGAGTGGACTTGGAGAAGTCATCGCTATAGAAATTACAAACAAAGTTCAACTCAGCCTCAAAATCTTCGCCTCTAATAGCTTTTAGTAGAAGTTCTTGCATATTCTTGTATGTATTGTAGCCCATCTGGTCAAATCGAGACTTGATGCAGTTGGTCGCTAAATCTAGGGCTTCGAAATAGTGTACTCTGAAATGGTCTTTAGGAGAATCATAGTAATTACCAACAGACTCTTCGTCATGAATCCGTCTGAGAACCTTACTCTTTCTTGGAACAGTTGGTTCTTCCACCTCGAAAGAACTTCTCTCAATTTCAAGTTGCTTCCAGAACAGCTCATAACTCTCGTCATTTCGCAATGTCTGTAGCGTTGCAACAGTTAACCGTGCTAATTCTTGGCTCTCGGATGCAGATAACTCTTTATGTTGCAGTGTTCTGCTGAGGTTATCTGTGTGTCGTAGAATCAGTTCTCCTATTTTAACCCCAAAGAGGAATGTAAAGCAGTGCATCTGAGAAACAACACCCCATATTCTAGCAACAGTTTCAGAGTCCTTCGTAATTTCCAGGCTCTCTTCCCACAGCTAGGTTAACACTGGCCAGTTTGATATAATACTATGAAATGAATCGGCCTGAACAGCCCACCTAGTTGGACACAGAACTCTAACACCAGGACCATCAGAAGCAAGTTGTGATTTAAGCGTTGAAAGATATAGCATCTCGGCGAGGAGAGTACTTAATCAGCTTGGTGATTTCGTGGGTCGTGTCCAGAGAAGACTTCATTAACTTGGAATTTTTTTATAGCATTAGCAGTTGCGATATTCAGAGAATGACCATAACAATGCAAGTAGTCTTGGCTCCTCTCTACGTATCTGACTTGCAACGCCATTCCTAACTCCACTCATGTTACTTGCTCCGTCATAACACCGGCCTCTACATTTCACAACAGGCAATTCAATCTACACAGTGTGTCTTTGATGGCAGAAACAAGTGTGTCAGAACGGGTAGATGCCACTTCATATAGACTTATGAAATACTCATGCACACTAAAGTCCTTGGTATCTACCCATCTAAGAACAACAACCACTTGCTCTTTGTTAGCAGAATCCTTTGCCTCGTCAGCCATTATAGCATAGAAAGGAGAAGTGCGCAGGCGATCAGATACACCTCTTAGTACTTTCACTGCCATAATTTTAATCAAATCATTTTGCATTTTGGGACTTGTTTACTTGTTTGCTCGGTTCTGCATCCATTCAATGACTTTAGGATCGTCCTCTCCACGCAGTCTTAGCAATTGAATAAAATTGCTGTCACTCTCATCTCCGTCACCTCTCAATATATATATATTTTTCAGAACTGTCATCGAAAGCACAAGGCAAATTACAAGCAAACTACGACACGAACTAAAATGCAAACTACAATACAAACTACAATGCAACCAAGCACACACACACACTCACACACACACACACACACACACACACACACACACACACACACACACACACACACACACACACACACACACACACACACACACACACACACACACGAACATAAATTTATGAAAAGTCAAAACTAAATTCTCGTTTGGCAAGGGTAGCTGGCCCACTGGTACCAGACTCCTTCTTGCCAACAATTGTCAATGCCTCTTTATTGATTATGTCTCAACGCACAAGACTGCCTAGCTAGAAATCTGAGATTAGAGATTATCTTAAGTAAGTACTGACCGTAGTCATGCTTCTCTCTTTCGTGTGCAGAAGACAATGAGTCACCAATATCTCTCGTCTTCGCTGGAAGAGTCAAGATTTTTCTACAGATTTTCTATTCCAGGAACTTGTTTCATGGTCACGAAACACACAAGTGCCATTTTTTCAATTGTGAAATCCTTTGGTAGTGAAAGCCTCGTCGTATTTTCTAGACCACATCTTGAGTTTCTTGATGGCTTTCACGCACGTGTGACAGAACACGCTATCAGTGGATTCACAGTAGTGGAGCCACTTCCATCTTCCAAACCAACCGGGCTGAAAACTTCTCTTCACTGTAGCTGTGCTACCGTACTCCCGCTGTGGAAAGTGAAAGCTTGGAGGCTTGTGGTGTCTCTGATATCGAGGTCAAGTCACTAGCAGCGCATTTGGACAGCACCATCAGAGAGACACGCTCACCCTCTATCAATATCTGCAAGTCTTGAAGATAGAGAAATTATGCGTCGTCTCGCACGTGGTAACAACCGATAATCCGGGTCACTTCCGTGAGGCTTAGGTTCCCGTATATGAAGTGACGGTAGAGCTGCCCTTTCTGTAAAACAATCCGTGATATAGTGAAGCAGACGCAAACCTTTACCAGATGAATAATAAATTGATATTATTTAATCACCTACATCTTAACCGAAATGTCAAGAAATCTTCGACCGGCGAAAGTACAAAATTCCAAATATTGCCCGGGCCATGGCCCAGGCAGCCTGGGCAGTCTCTACGGCCCTGACACACACACACACACACACACACACACACACACACACACACCAGGCACTGTTAAGCGTCACAGATCTTTAATAATGCTATTATTCAAAATTCGTAATAGAATTACTACGCAGTGTTATTTTTTCTAATCTAAACATTAGTTCAGCAAAAGTCTCCCGTCACCTCGTTTGCAAAACTGTACAACAAGGTCGTCAACGTTGTTTTTAAGCTTTCCAGCTTCCTCTCGTTCAATGGTCAACAAGGCCAAGGCAGTCAGCCGCTCTTGCCCCATTGTCCTTCTCAACCACGTTTTCACTCTTGGCAGATGGGAGAATGATCTTTCTGATTCTGTAGAAGACACGGGAATAACCAAGAACGCTTTAATTAGTTTGAAAACGTCTGGGTATGCGTTTCTGTAGGAACTTTGTGCAAACAGTTTGCGCAATTTGCGCATTGCATAGCAGCCCGTCAGATCTTTGTAGGAATCGTCATTCTCGCAGTCTTCGACTGCCGCTTTCTTCGCATCAGAGTAGAAGGCACTGAGCTGATGGTGCAATCTACCAAAGTCGAAATCAGTCATGTAAAACTCGCGCACAACTTTAAAGCTCTCTTCGTCTGGTTTCGGATGAATAAATGAAGTGACAAGTAGACTTTCCATAGCCGATAATACCGTTAAGTCATTCTCACGAAATCTCCTGTAATTCCATGATCACAGTATCTGCAATTTCCTTGTAAGTAATTCCAAAGTCTTGTTTTGCTGTCTCAACGTAGTAGGCATCGGCAGTGTTGCTATCTATACGCGTTGGAGGCTTTTGCTTACGAGGAGGACCTTGCATTTCCAACTCTAATTCACCTGCAAGTTTCATAAAGCTGGCTGAAATTCTTCAAAGCCTCGTGATGATAGACCCATCGTGTCCTACGCAAGTCCAACAAATGCTTTTTTCTGTTTGGTTGCTCTGTTTCACGGATCTTTTCTTCAAGTGCTGCTTGCTTCTTTGGGGAGTTCTCAAAGAAGAATGCAATTTTGCTGATGACACCCATAGCATTTCTAACTGCTTGGACCTGACATGCATGGACAATGACATGGTTGAGCTTGTGAGAGAAACAGTGGACATACAATGCCAAAGGACATTGTTGCTGAATTCGGGCAGCCACACCACTGACGCGTCCAGCCATGGCATACGCAAAAGATTCACATCCAAACCATGTTTCTGCAAACTGGAAATAATTAGGGGAGACAGTGCTTTGCCAGTTACACCATTTTGCAGGACCGGAACTCGATAAAGTGCTCTTTAATTTCTGAAGGGGTGCAGGTGATGAAATTTCACAACTGCAGTCCTGCAACAAATAGCAATTATGTAATGAAATTATCACTAATTGTTGTGAACCCGTATCTGGGTGCTTGATTAGGGTAACTCTGGGCTTGTTGCCATTCTGCAAGCAGTCTGGACAGGAAGTCAACTTGGCAACCGACTATATCAGTCCTGAAACACCCTTATGACTCATTGCAGGGAAGATAAGAAATCTTTTGATTTGTCAGCCAGGCAACAGCCCGCTGAGATTCACATTCACTGACAAAGGTCAGATATGAACTCACATTAGAGTTTTGTCTACACCGCAATTAGGGCCATTTGACGGTTGGGTGTGACATTACAGACGGCAAAGGGACAGCAATTTTGTAGTAAATAGTAGTAAATTTGCTTCATATTTAAGTCAGGACCAGGTCAGGGAAGAAAACTGGCATTACATTGCATCCGTCCAGTCTTACCTCGTAAGAAACTCACTTGTAGTTAATTTTGACACCGTTTACTCACTAAAAGCAGAAAATTAATAATAAAAACGTATTTCAAAATTTTCAAAATTTTCAAACTGATATACTGTAGGTTGCAGCGCTGTTTCGCAATTGGAAACCCCATCCACCGAACACGTCTGATACGTATGCAGACCTCTCAACTTCAAAACTTCCAAAACCGTGAGACTCTGTAGCCGAGGGCCACGGGCCAAACTATATTTAAAATGGGCGTGGCCTAGCATTGAACCACATTAGAGTGTCTTCTTCGCTGTGAAGGGATTGTTTATTAGCTTATCTTGCGTAATTAAACCATATACACGTATGTACCATGGTTCGGAGACTGAAGTGCAGATCGAAATAGTACTACAGTACTCTATTTACCACAAATCCCATTTGCTATCATTAGCTGCTCCTGCATACTTCTTGCTCTTCACCCGAGGATTAGGTGACACATCCTTGGAGGGAGATTGTGATCAGTGGCAGGATGATCAGCCTTAACATCTGGAGATGTAACTTCTGGAGACTTGGTCAGACTGAAGCTTGAGGCAACTTCATCGCCAATCCACTACTATGATAGGTAACTAATTTATAATTTAAATATGCATATATTGAGCCATATCTTCGAAAAAAACACATGCCACCAACTTTCTGGCATATTTTTATGTGGGTTTGGCCAACAGTTGTTATCAGTCATTATGACATCGTTGTCTTTCACCTGACAAACCAGTATCGTATGTATAGCCTATTATATTGTTATAGCAAGTAAGATTGATATAGCTAACTGGAGAAATGCACGGTAGGGTCACCTGACATTTCGAAGACGTTAGACTAGATGTTAGCAACTGCTATATACCGATCTCTTACCATTTTAAAGATTTTACTTGTGACGACTGACACGGGCTGCTATTGGATGACGGCACGTTGTCGATATTTTCTTCCAGTTTCAACAAGACGCTCTTCAAAATTTACCAGTTTTTCAATAACAGTGTCTATAATATATACACACATAACATTCTTTGCAATATTGACACCATGGACATACCCCAGATTTAGGCTAATTTGAGAAATGTCTTAATCTAAAATCTCGTCTAGTGATGTCTGTGGTGGACTTTTATATCATACTCTTCTAGGAGCTCTAACCATCTCGCAACCGGTCCTTTTGTGGTTCTCAAATGAGCGAAGCCATTGGAGAACTTGATGATCCGTATGTACTACCACCCGGCGTCCATATACTAAAGCGAGCAACTCTTTACGCGTCACGGAATACCGTTTCTCGGCCTTAGTCAATGTGCGACTTCCGAATGCAATAACGTGTTCGCCATCGGCACCTTCTTGCGACAAGACGCTGCCAATCGTAGATTCACTGGCATCTGTATTCAGAATGGAGGGTCAGTCAAATTTAGGGTAGGCCGGGATAGGGGTGAGCTTCCGCTTGAGCATTCTAAAGGCATCGTCACGGATCTTGTCCCATGAAAATTTGACATTTTTCTGTCAAACGCCATAGTGGCGGGCACAGCTGAGAAAATCCTTTGATAAGCTTCCGATAGTAAGTAGCCACCTCTATAAAGCTACGCAACTGTTCCAAGCAAACTGGGACTGGCCAAGTATTGAGACACTCTACTTTTGTCGGATCTGTCCGATTCCATCTTGACTGACGACGTGACCTAAGTACGAAACACTGGGTTGTAGTCTATGGCACTTGGAAAGCTTGAGCTTTAGTCCAGCCTCCCAAAACCGTTGGAACACCTCTCTCAGTCGTTTCAAGTGTTCTTCGAGAGTGTCGCTAAACACAATGATATCGTCAAGGCATATAAGGCAAACTGACCAACGTAATCCAGCCAACGTTAACTCCATCAATCTCTGAAAGGTCGGGGGCCGTTACACAGCCTGAAAGGCATGACTTTAACTTCAAATAAACCTTGTATCGTGGTGAATGCCGTCTTGTGTCGGTCAGCGGGATCTGTTTCGATCTGCCAATACCCACTATCTGAATCCAAAGTAGAAAGGTATCGTGAGCCCGCGAGTGCATCTAGACTGTCGTCAATGCGCGGGAGTGGGTACGCGTTTTTCTGTGTTACCGCATTCAGTCGACGGTAATCAATGCAGGATCGGGTAGATCCATCCCGTTTGCTTATAGTCCGCAGCCAACCCCCCAAAAGACGCTTCTATACGAAGTTGCGTAGCCCTCCAAGCCCGGGGAAGTTTTGATAACTCTAAAACATAAAGCGGTATGACAGAACTCCAACTGCACTTGTTTGCCTCTCCATACCGGGGCCGTTAGGTAGCTGCACGTCAATAAAATTTATGGGCGTGGCACACAGTCAGTAGAGCGAGTTTGCTAACTCTGTAGTCGGCAGAGCACTCAAAACGGGTAAAAACGCATCATGCAAACTACTGAGGCATAAAGCATCCATTGTGAACATGTTATCTCGCAGCATTAGCCAAATAGCTTACGATATAATATCACACGTGATCACATGACACGCGATGACGAAACCTTTTGAGTTGTGCGTCTGTCAACTTTTCTAGAGACCTAAACTAAACCAGATTGCTCATTAGCAGTTCAACTTCTATTGCGGCAGCAGTAGAACAAACTGTAAGCAAACAGAAAGCAGTAACAATGCGAATTAGGCTGCCAACATAAAGCCTAGATGTCCAGGCAAGCAGGCATTACGTAGAATGAAAGCGATGCACAGCTACCTTGTTGTCGACTATGAAACGGTGTCTGCTGTTTTCCTACGAATGGAAATCAACCGTCTTTCTGTCGTACTCTTGCCCAACCTCAGGTCTAAGGCACTTGGCTTCATAACCTCGTCGGTTTGTCATTTGGCTGCCTTCATAAGAGTCCAAATTATTTTCTGAACGTGTGGGAAACAAGTAACACGCCAGACAGACGACGATCTGCGTTCATTGACGTAACCTCGTGTAAAGAATTGCGATGCGGGGGCGTAATGACTACTTCCGGTACCGTGATCGAAGTCTATGGTGTACAGTACAGTATAAGCATTCACTGCCAGATTGTGGTTTAGATGTATTTCCAGTTAGCAATCTAGAAGTAAGAGCTTTCGCCTAACTACATTAGTTTATGTGTGAGCAAACTACTAATTGTTGTCTCCTTTCGACCAAGTGTTCTTACTCAGCTTTCAACTCAGCTTTCAACGGTATCAGTGGTAAAGTTGTCAACTGAACAGTTATATATCAAACCGAACGTCAGAGATTTATTGTTGCGTTATTGTTGACCTTGACAGATGTCAAATTCTAAATCATTTTGCAGTTTTGTTTTGAATATCATCAGATGTCTTTGCAGAGGGCAAAGATAGCAAAAATTGACTCTGAGCACTGCCTGTGCCAATTTCGTCATGATGTTACCGATCCTCTCACGGCTCTTACACAAACCAGTTGGAGAACGTTGCAACAAGCAGCAAGCACTCGCTTAGACGATGTCTTTACGGTTCTACATAATCTTGCACAAATGAATCGAAACCGATAGGAGCTTATCACAGACAATGCTGCCAAGCATACACAAACAAAAAGGCTTTAGACAAACTTCAGCGCAGCCGAGATGTGAGCATCTTTGAAAGTAGTTTAGTAGCAGAGTCGCTTAGTATTCTTTGCGAATCAACAAACTGTAACGGAGTCAGAACTAGTCACGTCTGCTACTGTACCCCAAGAGATTCTTCTGAGAAAAGTAGCTCTGTCGTTGCATGACGAAGGCAAACGCAACACACAAACAGAAGAATATGAAGACGACCAAGACCTGCATTTAACGCTAGAAGTGACGGCAGATGTTTCGATATACCGGCGACTATCGTGTTTCTCACGGGTACAAAAAATCGTCGCCGCTTCATCAATTTCGTGCAAGTAGGAAGAAGTTTCGGGAGAGAGCTTTGCTTAGCCTTGCCAGGATACCATGCGTTCACAGGCTGTGATACAACCAGCGCCTTCGCAGGTAAAGGCAAAGTTGCACCACTGGAACTTCTAGACAAGAATGAGTCGTTTTGCACTGCTATTCAGCCAATTGGAAAAGCTTTAACAGTAACATGGATGTATTGTTTAAGAAATGTCAACCTTACGTTTGTAAGATCTACGGTTACATGACGTCGCCACCGACATTAATACTGTGAGGTATTCCTTATTCTGTGCACGAGCTGCAGAATCAGCACAGCTTCCTCCTACTCAAAACGCTCTGAAGATGCATATCAAACGAGCAAATTACCAGGCTGGTGTATGGCGACGTGCAATGGAAGCTAATCCTGATATACCATCTCTCCACAATCAAGGTTGGCAGATTGGTGATGACAATGAGGTACCTATTGAATGGACAACGAAGTCACCGGCACCTGTTGACGTTTTGAAACTGATCAGTTGCAGCTGTAAAAAGTGGGTGCAGCTCTAATTAGCTAAGCGTTGCTCTTGACAGCGAAGCTGCTTGCCATGTACAGATGTGTGCCAATGCGACAATTGCGAAAACCCTATTCCACGTGAAGTTTTTCAGCCTGCTTCCATTATAGCATCTGCAAATGAGTTTGAAGCTGATAATTTTGATGCTAGTGACAAACATGATGAGTAGGTGGCTCTTTACATTTCATTGGTTATTAATTAATTAAGTGTAGGTTCTCTGTGAAATCATTAGTCCACTAAATAATGACTAAAATAACTCTGAGCGATCTAGTACAGCCGTAAATTTCGGCACTCTATGTCAGTAACGCTTACAACCTGCTTTCGATGGTCTTATGTTAATTATTGTACACTTGTACTAACGTCTAGATAGTTAGTATTACAAGTACATGCCCTACATCTGGGAGTTTGTCACGACTTGTGAAGTATTTACTGTCTTTCCGAACGCTCAGGGTCACGTTACTGTTGCAAGGCAGTCAAACGCAGCAGCACAAGTGTAACAACAGTGTAGGAGTTTTTCTTTCATCAACATAACTACTGGCAATGTGAGAAATACTATCTGGAGACCGCACTTCATTACATCCAGCTCTAGAAAAGACAGCTGCACTATTTTAAGCCTTCGCATGATATAGCTAGTGTCTATAGAGCTTATGCATGGAACCACGTTCGTTTCTTACTCTCAGTTCGCTGCTGCTGCGAATTTGCGTGGGCGTGGCCTCAGTCAATCTAGTCGTTCTTGTTACTCAGAAACGGCCCCGTTCCAAGATGGCAAACAATCGCAAATGCACTCGCATGGTTTCTCTTCGGCGATTGCAACTACGGAAACTTCCCCGGGTTTGGGGGGCTACGCAACTTGTCGCTTTCTTTTGTTGGCCGACGGACTATTACGAGAACTACTGGTGCAGCTCACGCGCTGTTAGAAGGTTGAATTCTGTCGCGTTCTAACATTTCCTATATGTGTTTTCTCACCTCTTGCTGTGTATGAACTGGCAAGTGCCGTGGTTGCTGGCGAACGGGAGTCGCGTCGTTTTTTCTGTTCTGTGATACTCGTGAAGTTTGGCCGATGTCGTTCGGGTTAGATGAAAAATTATCTCGGTATTTGCATATTAGGGGCTCCAGTTGATTGCGTTGTTTGCTTGTCAAATGCTCGATGTCAAACGGGTCAGATATAGGCCTCTCGCTGTCTAATCCCGGGTGAGTTTCTATTTCACACAGTTGACTGATGTCTGGTAGTCTCTCTCCTCGTCTTGGATGGGAACAAAGTGGCCGACGTGCGTGTCTTTGTAGATGGTCTGAGAGTCAGCCGTATATTTGGCGAGTCGAACGGGAATGTCCATGGCATCTTCATTAACAAGCGTCTTAGCTACGAGAGTCTCGCTACGGTTAAGAAATTCCTGGCGAAGCTCTACCATCCCGCAGCACATGTTAGGCTGATGGCCCAGTTGTACTACTATCGCGGCAGGCACCACTATGTCGTGAAATGTTAGGATGACTACGGTCTCCTGTAGTGCAACTCGGCAAGGCTGTGGTGTTGAAGCAGCTACCGACAGCGGTACCCGCGTCGGTTCCAAAGTAGAATCCAGAGTGTGTGTTGAAAACTTGATGTCGAAATCATGTTTGTTGAGAAAATCAACGCCAATGATAAAATCATGGGTGACGTGGCTGCATACTATGACACGGTGGTGAAATTTCGTAGGTCCTATAGAGACGCTAACCGAAGCGATCCAAGAGCAACTAGCTTGTGGCCAGTCGCTGATATGATGTTCTGCTGCACAGGCTCAAGTTTGCGTGTTCGAGTTGTTCGTGGAGCACTTGGCTCATTACCGTTATTGCAGACCTGTGTCAACTAGCAGTTGCGTCGGGATGTCGTCTATACACTCAATACTCGAGTTACTGTTGGTGTTTTATTGGTGTTGGTGTCGAGTTACTGCTATATTAAAACAAGCGTACTGCTGTTGACTAGTATTTGTACACACTGCCTGCACGTAATCGGGTTGGCCACATTTCCAACAGATGACTTCACTAAGTCTAGAGCCGCGTCCACGTCGTGCACTGAATCTACTATTCCTTCTACGGCTAGAGTAACTAGTTGAGTCTGTTTGCCGTGCTGCCGTCAGGTCCTGAAGGGCACCTATGACTTCCTTCATAGCAGCAGGATTGGCCTCTAAGACGGCGTTAAGGTTGACCGGACGACTGGCTGTCCTGAGGGCGTTCGTTTCTGTGCTGGGCATTGCAGCGTCTCTGCTGGCGATTTCTAATTCCAGGGCCGTGCGAACAGCGTCGTCAAGGCTCATAGGATGTGCGAGAACAACATTACGACGGGTATCTCGATCTGCCTGTTCGTCAGTGAATTTGATCCCATGACAGTCGGTCGCGGGTGGGGAGCGGGAGAGACGGATACGCCAGACGTGCCATGTTCCGGATGGACCGCGCTAACTCCGCTATGGATTTCCCGTGCTGTTTGCGTCGAGCACGAAACTCGATTCTGTACTTCGTTACCTGGCTCTCCGGATTTAAGCTGGTAACCAGCGCATTTGTCAGCAGCAGTTAGTCGGCACAATTGACATCATCGAAGCTGTCGTAAATTTCCCGCGCTAATCCACGGAGACGAACAACTAGGAATTGTTGCCGGACATCTGAACTCCCACCATTCAATTCAGCGCCTAATTCAAAGGTAGTAAGTAACCAGTCTCGGGAACGAGACTCTGTGCCACTGTACAGCTCCGGCGTAACGACCGGCCGGGTGAGTGGCGGCTCCGCAGTCTGATCTGGCGGTGGGTGATCGGCAAGATTCTCGGTTATTGAGACACTCCTGTCACCGGTGTAACGGTATAATACAGTATGTACGGTACAACCACGAGGTTGTCTGAACACTCTACCAACTCTACTCGCTACGCATGCGTATATCTACATTACTAATTAGTCCATTGTCATTTCGCTACATCTGCCGGTTTTTCCAAGCAACTGCAATATGCAATCTGTGTCACACACAACTCTGGGTATTCAGTCTATTTCTCAAGGTCATTTTACAGATAATGATAGGTGTTATTGCTATTGGCTGCACTGAGACACGTACAACAGGAATAGCTCCAGAAGATGGACTCAAGGTAGGCATCTGTCCACCTGAATTTTTGTCATTATTTCCCACTGTACTTGAGAAACGAAGCAAATCTATTAGTCAGTATTAATAAACTCTAAGATTACAATATGCAGGGTTGTGACCCCCGAGTGGTTGTTTTGTATGCTCTTTATTGAAGTAGCACAAATTCCTTTATCCCCATTATTATATCAGAATGACATTATAAGCAATTTCCATGAATGCTCTCTAACAATCTCTCACCGTTGGGATGATCATGTCCTCTACAGTCAACTGATCATCCAGAACGTCTTCGCTTCGGACAGGTAAGGTAGTGACATCGACAATGTCATGTGATGACCCATGGTGAGTGCTTGGGGACAAAGTTATGTCATCCAGATAACTGGCATCAAGCTCATCAACATCATCAGATGAAGTACAGTCAGTTTCACTATGAGCACATAATTTATAACGTTGTGTTTACAAAGATAATGTATTCGCTCCGGCTACTCAACTGTGAACTGCAAAGCGTTCGCATCTTCGTTTTCGTGAGAATACAGAAAATGTACTATCTTATTATAGTATTTAATTAAGCGTTGTTTTTCAAAGGTTGCTTATTTCGATTAACTTGAAAAATGTATGCAAAATTCAAGATGGAGTTCGAGGCGTTCCCCTCGCGCAACATCTGGACTGTGCTTTTTTAAATCATATGGTACCGGCCATAACACTTTTATATAAATTCTACTGCTTGTCCTTTGACAGAAGCAGTTTATGTCTCTCTGCTATAGATGTGTTGTAAACAGCCCTAAGCTGACAATTACCATTTCCGAGAATATTGCACTGCTTGTCTTCTGACAGAAGCAGTGTCTGTCTCACTGCTATAGATGTGTTGTAAACAGCCCTAAACTGACAATGACCATTTCCAAGAATATTGCACTGCTTGTCTTCTGACAGAAGCAGTGTCTGTCTCACTGCTATAGATGTGTTGTAAACAGCCCTAAACTGACAATGACCATTTCCAAGAATATTGCACTGCTTGTCTTCTGACAGAAGCAGTGTCTGTCTCACTGCTATAGATGTGTTGTAAACAGCCCTAAACTGACAATGACCATTTCCAAGAATATTGCACTGCTTGTCTTCTGACAGAAGCAGTGTCTGTCGCACTGCTATAGATGTGTTGTAAACAGCCCTAAACTGACAATGACCATTTCCAAGAATATTGCACTGCTTGTCTTCTGACAGAAGCAGTGTCTGTCTCACTGCTATAGATGTGTTGTAAACAGCCCTAAACTGACAATGACCATTTCCAAGAATATTGCACTGCTTGTCTTCTGACAGAAGCAGTGTCTGTCTCACTGCTATAGATGTGTTGTAAACAGCCCTAAACTGACAATGACCATTTCCAAGAATATTGCACTGCTTGTCTTCTGACAGAAGCAGTGTCTGTCTCACTGCTATAGATGTGTTGTAAACAGCCCTAAACTGACAATGACCATTTCCAAGAATATTGTAGGCTCTGAATCCAAGGGAGGCCAAGCGGCGCTGCAATTGATCTTGGTCGAACAGGTCCTCAGAAGGATTGCTCCATTCAAGATTGCAGCCTAACATGACTTTAATGTAGCTCTTTGGTTTTTTTGCTTTATTATCATCTGAAACACATGTAAGGTACGAAGCTAAGATAGCAACTGCAGCAACATAAAGCAGAACAATTCTAATCCAATAGAAATCTGATAGAAGAATCATTATGAGATATAGTCTAATGGGTTTCCATTGGCTCATCTACAACTTTGATGAGTTCAGGCGCGTTCTCTATACAGAATCGTCAATACGCTTTGATATGGAGGTATACCTGATAGTGATAATATGCCCCCTTTTGTGACATTTGTGGCATGAAGCGTCCTTCCACTTGCAATCTTGTGGAAGATGACCACGCTTAGTGCAGCGGTAACATGGGTCGCTCTTGCCTGCACTGCCACTTGCATTACTTTTGCCGTTTATTCCGTTGTGGGCGGACTTGCTTCCACTTCCGCGGGCCAAGACATGTGAGTTGCTTTGCCCCATTGTGAGTTTCCCCACTCCTTTTGGCGAGTCAGTCAAAACATCGCGCATCTGGGTAGATTGGCGCGTCGCCGCTTCCATACTCTGAGCGATGGCACTTGCTCTTGTCAACGTGAGTTGGTCTTCCGTTGCGATCACTTCAAGCAATTCTAGCCGTCTGCGAAAGCCATTAACCTCCGTGACAATCTTCTTCTCCTTTGGAGTGTGCAGCGTGTCTGTGATGGCGTCGTTAGACGGAGCCGTAGCGCAGTCTTTCTTTCCTTTGCTTTCCTTTGCTACGGTGTGCAGGTAGTTGCAGTTGTAGTCCTTCGAGTCGCTGATGTGAATCGATATCACACTTGCTGAAGACACAAGATTGGCTCGTTCTAGCTGTCAGATTCGAAGTTGCCAATACAACGTATATTCGACGACGAGTTAAGCACCGTTCGAAAGATAAGACATGCGAGTCCCAGAGAGACGAAATGGTGGCTTCTGTCTCTAAGTATGATGTAATATATAGATATAGTACTTCTGAGTTTTTTTTGGTTTTGCATTGATGCCATGATCTCCTGTAGCCTATGATCTGCATTTCTTGAGCGATCTTTTGAAAGACTGTTCTGTTGCGCGACACCGTGTCTAGTTGACTCTGAATATTTTGGTACGCCCAAATGCACACTAGTGCTCTCGTTTCTTCTGTGGTCCAACCAGCCATCAAATTACGATTTTCCGCGAAGATACACTCGTAGCGCACGTGAAGTTGACTCCCACGTATTCTATATTGGATTCAACCGATCGCGATCGGAAGGGTTTGGCTATATTGACACGTCCCAGATCCACACACCCGTATAATGCTGACGTACGTTAGTGGGCTGAAGCCTCATTCGCCCGTATGTTGTAATGTGACGGCAACGCACTTCTGTGCGGTCCTTCTGCAACAGGAACATGAGGAATCTTTTTAAATCTTTTTTTTCAATCGAGAGTGAATGAGTGCTAGTATGTAGGGCTTATCTACGTACTCATCTACGTACTGGACATCATCCTGAAAGAATCCGGTGAGCCATCATGGTACGTATACTACTGCATTAATTAAGGATATGTTACTGTGATTTTGAATAAAGTACAGCAGCACTAGGGTATGGTGGAGGTTCACATGGAACTTGTTACTGTACAAACACAGTAGTGTCTAATTACGTCTCTGCATAATACAAACATAGTGATGCGTACCTACATTATAGCTACTACTGAAGTGTAATGCTAGTCATTACCCGACGCGTGAAACGCTAGGGATAGGAGTGCAGTCAGTTTACGTGACTACGGTGTGACCGAGGCTGCATGTTACCAGATGTTGGTCACGCCCGCGCCATGAATAGTCCGGCCTCTTCTCAGCTTGAATGACAACTTCAGAATGGCAACTCCAATAGTCAAGCGGAGGGTTTGCACTTTAGTGCTGTTCATTTTAGAAGGACTGTCGTTACAGCTAGAATATTATGTGATGTGGTATGGCAGCGTACCGTATATCCGCGCTTTAAACGGCATGCCGGTTTATAACGGGGTCTAGCAAGTGCCGGTATACCCCGGGGCATACCGGCATGCCGGTGTCTAGAGGGGTAAAATTACAAACATCCTTCACCAAGTGTTGAAATGGAAAGTTGCAGAGCTTTGTGTGGATAAACAGACATACTTAACATTAACACTAATACAGAAAGAGAAGCATGCACTCCCTACTGTAACGTACTACAGGCAGTCTTTGTCATCGTCTTCACTTTCTTGGAAAGAGCATTCATCGTCGGAAATGCCGGTGTGCTCTTCTGTTGCCACTGATAGCAGAGCTTCATCCAGTGGTGGAAGGTCATTAAATATACTTGCGAGTCTGCAGTGGTAGTTACCAGCATCTCCTTGATTTCTGAGAATGCCACAGTTGACGAAGGACATTCTGATGATGTCTTCGGATATCTCCTTCCAAGATTGAGATACCCAATTGACTATCATCTCATAAGAAGCCGATTTTCTCTTCCCAGTTTTGGTGTAATGAGCTTCACCATCAGCTAGCCATTGTATCCATTTATCCTTCATTAGACCTTTGAAAGGTTTATTCCAAGAAACGTCTGCTGGCTGTAAGAGTGGTGTCATTCCTCCTGGAATGACTGCCACATCCGTAGAGTAAAGCTGATGGAATGAAGATAGGACAGTCTTCTTGACATGACTTGTTGCGCTGTCATAAACTATGAGAGATTTAGGTTTAAACATACCCTGAGGCCGTTTGCTCCATACCCCTCTTTTCCAGGTATTCATTAATTCAGACGTCATTGACCCTTTCGTAGCGACTTGAACAACATCTTTTGGAAATTTTCCCTTTGGTATGTTCTTCAAGTTTCTGAAGATCACGATAGAGGGAAGCTTTGTCCCATCTGCCATAGCTGAAAGCACCACTGTATACCGTACCTTTTCTTTGCCGGTAGTGTTCGCCTTCACTGACTTCACACCTCGAGTGTCGTAGGTCCTTGAACTCGGTAGGTCAAAGTAGAGGCGTGTCTCATCCATCCCGCCAATTGCTTTCAGGGGATATTGATATTCGGCATACTTTCCATCCAAGAAAGCAAAGAACTCCTCTGCTAGCTGCTTGGCATTACTAGGAACTTTTTGACCCTGCGAAGTTACAGCCCTTGAAGTTAGGTTATGGCGCTTACAAAATCTGTCCAGCCAGCCGTTGGAAAAATGCAAGCCAACGCCTTCTTCGTCCTCAGACATATCGTCATAGAGCTTTCGAGCTTGTAGCTTGATACATCTCCCATTTGTAAGATAGCAGTTACAGCTGTGCACTTCGAGACAGTCAGAATCGTTCTGGTCTATTTCCGATTACACATACGGGATAGTGAATCTAATTACATTACATGTCATCTATCTGTCTCTGGGTGACTTCAACTCAAAAGTGCAGTGTCAAGCAATGGTTGCTAATTACGTAGTGTAGTCCTCCAGTAGGCGTCGTGGTGGTCTTGAGATCCTCCCCAGCCTTGTTGTTTTGACTGCAGGTTGACTTGCAGGTGCAGTTGGGGACTTGGCAGATTTTGGAGGGCTTTCTGTATTCGGAGATCTGATCTCCGTGTCTGGCAGTACGTTTGTCTCATCAGGTTGATTTGGTGGTTGTCCTTCTGACAGGCTGGTGTTTGTTTGTTGTCCCGTCGGAGTGTACTTAGCGAACATTGTGTTGTCATCCCACACTTCTGTTGTCCTGTTTATGTGTGTTCTAGTTCTTCTCACTGTCCGTCCATTTGCTAGTCTGAGGATGTAGGATTGGGGCTCTGTGTGGTGTCCAATGACTTTTGCTGGTACCCATTTTTTTCCTCTCATTGTCTTTACGCTTTCATCAGGAAGCAGAGGTGAGTTCGTTGTGTTTCCTGTGGCTCCATAGAACGCATATTGGGATTGGTGGGCGATTAGTTTTTGTCTGGTCTTGTCTGCATCCATGTTATGTGGAACCAGAGTCTCAGTATTTATTGTTAGTTGGGTTCGGAGGTGTCTCCCCTGTAGCAGGATGGCAGGAGTAGGCAGGTCTCCTCCTATTGGTGTGTTCCTAAGGACTCTTAGAGCGTCATTGATTGTACGGCCCTCCTCCAACATCTTGGCCATCATTTTCTTGACTGTTTGGACACCTCTTTCCGCTTGGCCATTGCTGGCTGGGTAGCCTGGACTGGATGTGGTGTGTTGAAATCCCAGCTTCCTGGAGAACTTGCGAAATTCTTCGTTGGCGTATTGTGGCCCGTTGTCCGAGAATATTGTTTCTGGTATTCCAAAATTGGCAAAATGCTTGTCTAGGATAGTTATCACATCAGCTGCTTTCGTTGACTGGAGGTGATCTATGGTCACCCATTTGCTGTAGTAATCGATGGTAAGTAGGTAATGTTCCCCTTGTAGTTCAAACAAGTCTGTTCCCACTTTCTGGTAGGGGTAGTGTGGAACATCATGAGGTTTAGTGTCTGGCTTTGGGTTCTGGCTTCGATTTTCTTGGCATTTGCTGCAACTCGCTACCATGTCATGTATTTCATTGGTGTAGCCAGGCCAGTACACTGACGTCTTGGCCCTTTCTATACACTTCACTATTCCATAGTGTCCCTCATGTATACTGTTCATCACCGTTTTGCGCATTGTCACAGGGACGACAGCTTGGCTTCCTTTGAGGACAATGCCGTCTTTCTCTGTTAGGTCGTGTCTCACATTCCAGTACGGTTTGATTGGACCCGGGACACTCCTCCTTGTAGGTGGCCATCCTGTGTGTATGTAAGTGATGAGTGCCTGCATTGTAGGGTCTTGTCTGGTCGCTTCCGTACATCTTTCACGTCCAAGTGGTGTGGGAATGATTTGCTCTGTGACGGAGTCGATTTGCTCTTCTGTTAGTTCATCATAGTCTGTATAGGGTGTTGTAGATGGCATTCTGCTCAGAGAATCGGCCAGGACCATTTCTTTCCCGGAATGGTGCTCTAGCGTGTAGTTGTATTTGAGACATCGTAGGCGCATTCTCTGAAGCCTAGGACTGACTTCAGCAAGGGGCTTTTTCAGTATTCCAAGTAGTGGCTTGTGGTCAGTCTCCACTATGACATCTTGTCCATACACATACTGATGGAATCTTGTTAGTCCAAACTGGATGGCAAGCATTTCCTTCTCTATTTGTGCATATTTCTGTTGTATGCTGGACATTGTTCTTGACGCGTATTCTACTGGGTGCCCCTCTTGAATAACAGCTGCTCCCAAGCCATGTTGTGATGCGTCCACAGTTAATCTCACTGGTAATGCTGGATCAAAAAGTCGTAGTACTGGGGCCTTTGTCACTAGATCTTTCACATGCTGTAGGGTGCGGTCGTGAACGGAGTCCCACACCCATGCAGTCTCCTGCTGTGTTAGCTGTCGCAGTGGGCTGGCTGTCTCAGCCAAAGTAGGACAAAATTTCGACAAATATGTAACCAGGCCCAGGAGTCTTGAAACATCTGTCTTGGACTGTGGCTTTGGGAATTGCTCAATGGCCTCGACTTTTTCTGGGTCAGGTTTTATCCCTTCTGATGTAAGCACATGTCCCAGATACTTTAATTCAGTCTTTCTGAACTGGCATTTGGGTCGGTTGAGTCTAAGGTTCAGCTCCCTACACCTTTCGAGGACCATCTGAAGGCGTTTGTCGTGCTCCTCTACGCTACAGCCTGATACAAGGATGTCATCCACATAGGTGTGTACCCCAGGTATGTCTGCAAAGGATTCTGTCACTATTCTGTGAAACACTTCTGGGGCAGAGCTGATTC
This sequence comes from Corticium candelabrum, assembly GCF_963422355.1. Classification (NCBI taxonomy): domain Eukaryota; kingdom Metazoa; phylum Porifera; class Homoscleromorpha; order Homosclerophorida; family Plakinidae; genus Corticium; species Corticium candelabrum. The sequence goes on from NC_085095.1 coordinate 3,781,166, forward strand.
CGAAAGGTAGTCGGCAATACCGGTAGCGCCCAAAGGGAGTTGCCACTGTTGTCAAGTAGCTACTTTCCTTGTCTAGGGCAATCTGTAGAAAACCAGATGTAGCATCTAGGGTTGAGAAATATTGTGAGCCTGCCAACGTGCCGAATATCTCTTCGGGTGTTTTCAATTGGTAGTGCTCCCTTTGTATAGCCTTGTTCAACGCTCCTGGATCAATGCATATCCTTAGTTTGTCTTTACCTGGCTTTGTTACAAGGACTATGGGACTGACCCAATTAGTAGCCTCTGTTACTTTGGCTATGATGCCTTGTTTCTCCATTTCATCCAGTTGTGACTTCAGTTCCAGCCTGTACCTAAATGGAACTCTTCTAGCTGGTTGGATGACTGGTTGTGCATTTGTCTTTAGTTTGATGCTGTACTCTTCTGGTAGTCGTCCCAGTCCTTTAAAGACATCTTTGAACTCTGATATAGCTGTGGGTGTGTCCCCTGTTGCATCCACTGCTAGGGTCTGTTGTATTAGTCCCAAGTCAGTGATGGAAGGCAATCCTATGAGCGTCTCCACGTTCTCTCGTACTATGATGAATTCCATCCTGTGGGTGGCTCCTTGAAATGTTGCCTCCATGGTTGTTTTCCCACAGACATCTAATTTTGTTCCTCCGTATGCTGTTAGCTGAACTTCTGTTGGCGTGGGAGGGCTAGCACAGAGGACGCGGTAAGCAGTGAATGGCAGTATGTTGCACGTTGCACCTGTGTCGATTTTGGCTTTCAAACCTCTCCCTCCTATGTCCAGTATTATGTTCCAGACTTTAGCCTTTGTTTTACTGGTTTGTGTCGTGGTACCGGTGCAGTAAGCGAAATGGTCTCTCCTCGTTCTCTGGTGTGTCTGGTGTGGCTCGTTGTGGCGATATCGCATTGGCCGTCTCCTTTGTTGTTTGTCGTCGGGCTAGTCTGTCCTTTTCTGCCTTTTTGCATGCTTCCGCCGTGTGATTCATAATGCCGCAATATTTGCATTGTTTTCCCCATGCTGGGCAGTTTTTTGGTTTGTGGTTTGTCGCGCAGTAGTGGCAAGGGCGCTGCTTCATGGCTTTCACCATGTGTACCGCCGCCGCGTCGGTGACGCATTCTTTCAAGGCTGTGGCGGTTGATGTCATACTGGCAATGTAACGGGTTGTCGCTTCCATTGACCTGCACATGTCTACAGCTTTGGTTAGGGTTAGGTCAGATTCTGCCAACAGTTTCTCGCGGACGTTGTCTGCGGTGATATTGATTACAATCTGGTCCCGGATGATCTTCGTTTTCTCCTCTTGGTGATATCCGCAGGTTTCCACCAGGCGCAGCAAATCTGTGTAGAAGCTGTCGAAGGGCTCATTCGGTTGTTGTTTCCTCTGCAGGAACAGGAATCTTTCGTAGATTTCATTACTTTTAGGCTTGAAGTAGTTGTTGAACGCTCTAATGACGCAGTCCAGTTTGTCCTCGTCGCCGTCTGCGGCCCAAGTGAATGTTCGGTAGACGGAGATGGCTTCCCCTCCCATCGCCGTGAGTAGTATTGCGACTTTCGTTTTCTCGTCTTCTTTGTCCTTCTTTGTTGCTGTCATGTAGAATGTAAAATGGTCCCGCCACTGTGGCCATTCTTTGGCTGCTTCCAGTGTGGTTGTGAATGCTTGAGGCGGTTTCAGTCCTTCTGCCATGCTGTTGTCGGTTCTTTCCTCCCGACACCATGTAAGATAGCAGTTACAGCTGTGCACTTCGAGACAGTCAGAATCGTTCTGGTCTATTTCCGATTACACATACGGGATAGTGAATCTAATTACATTACATGTCACCATTGACAGTTATGCCCTCAGCACGTCTTTTGTCTACCCACGACAACTTCGTTTCTAGTTCAGGATACCAAGCTCTTCTCTTGGCTCCATCTGATCCAGCCATTGCGGAGGATCTTCTCCTCTTTCTTGTCGAAATCTGCTTGTCATTCTTCATTGCTTCGATCTGATTCTCAGCCTTCGACCAGTCTTGCACGCAACTTCTCGGTACTCCACATTCCCGAGCTGTTCCCGCCACGTTTCCACCCAGCTCTGCCAACCTCGACAACACTTCCATCTTCTTCTGAATCGTGTACGATTTTCTTCCTTTCTTGGAAGAGCAGGATGTCGTCGACTGGACGTCGTCCGCCATCAGCAGGCATGCGCACTAGCATTACGTGGTCGCGCACTCGAGACCTGAGTCCAAGGCTACCCCACTCTATGTCGGCATACCTCACTCTATACCGGCATGCCGGTTTAGGGTACCAGAAAGGGTTGACACTGTTCTTGGTAAACTCCGGTTTTACCGGCATGCCGTTTAAAGCGCGGAAATACGGTAGGTATTTATATATACACGTATATATATATATATATATATATATATATATATATATATATATATATATATATATATACATAGGACGTGGGCAAATCCCACGCGTCACTAGACAATTCTAAGTTTAAGTTTATACGGTTAATAAATAATTTCGCATTGTGTTTCCACAAGCACGCTGATAACTGTTGCATCAAGTTTTCAAAAGTCTGTTGAAAAGTAATAGCACTTTTGCTAGTTGTTTTCAAAGCATATTAATTTTGTATAGTGGAACTATACTTATATTATTTAAATTATTTATCAGGGTGGTTTACGTTCCCCTAACACAACGGGTACATGACTGGTAAGATGTCGTAGGTAGGCAAGGCGCACATACTTTCATGTCTTCAGTAGCAGAAAGAGCTTTCTCCTATTTGCGAAGGATGAAATAAGCAAATCTTTTAGGCTATCGCTATGGTAATTGATTTAATATGCTGGTAATTATTAGATGTTTAGTCCATCTAGGCTTTAAGCAAAGATTGCAAATATATATTAAATGATTTTAAAGTTTGGTCTCTGTTTCGATTCTCCACAGCAGTGACTACACCAGTGAATTGCGAATTTGATGTACGTTACCTTGTATGCGTGCGTGTGTGTGTGTGTGTGTGTGTGTGTGTGTGTGTGTGTGTGTGTGTGTGTGTGTGTGTGTCTGTGTCTGTGTCTGTGTCTGTGTCTGTATGCTTCTGTCTATCTGGTGTGTCGATCAGTTTGTGTATCTGTGTGTCTGTGTGTCTCTCTTTACCTGTGTGAACTTAGCATAGTAGCCTAGGTGAACATGTATGAAGGTATGATGGCGTACCCTCGTACACTACGATGTATTCGAATAATATAACACTACTAGACTAGTCCTTGAATCTTGCTCTAGTTAAACACACAAGTAAAGCAAACAATTAAACACATAAAGACCAAGTCATGTCTCATTCTGTAAGTGTTAGAATTGCTTTGATGCATAGATTATACTGGTGTGGCATTTGCCTGTTTGCTTCTGGCTATCAGATGGACGTCTTCTAATGTCAAACACAATTGGCCGTCTGCAACGGTTGGGTTGATCAGCATTGCTAATCAGGTGATGTAGCACTTCCTTTGGTTTTGAAAGATAGGATAGCTGTAATAAAGAAATTTATATTGTGTGAGGGTAAGTGGTGGGTGGGGATGAGGGGATCTATATGCTTGCATGTATCAAAGGGAGGCCAACACTCTGACATTTATCATTATTCACCTCTTAGTAGTGAATAATGATGATTGTTGTTGGAGTGTTGGAGAATGATAATAGGGATCATACAATAATGTGTTATTTTCGAACCTGTGTTGATGGTCTTGTGCAATCTTTAAAGAAAACAGCAATTAAACTATAGCAACGAATGATGAAATTGTAAAATGCATTGTCAGAACCTCTTGGATCACGTGTAGTATTAATCAGTTGGCAGTTTACTGGAGATTGCATCGATTTCATTGTCTGCAACAACGAAAGCACACGTGATCATGAGCAATCCATAATATAATTTCATCTATTCCTCACTGAATTATCTACGTCACTCTTGTTTATCCAGTTGTCTTCGTAGTTGTCTGATTCAAATCTTTTTGTACCATCAGTTTCTGGCTTATCAGAGTGTTTTACATGGTTTGCAAAATTTGTGTTTGTCTCTACAGACTCAATTGGCAGTTGTGCTGCCTTCGCCCGACTGTAGGCATAGGAATGAGCTATTTGTTGAAGTTGTTTCTCTTTTGTAAACCAGATGTTGAAGTTGTTAGTATACTGGATGCCCATCTTAGAAAGTCAAGACTGCTTCTACTTTTGCTCTGGAAGGTTGGTTCACACAACGTAGGTGTGACAGGGAGGAGTGATTTACTGTTGCATTTAAAGTCTGCATTTGCTGCATTCTGATTGAAGTCAATGGAGGCGTTACATGCTCGGGGTATCTGGACTTCAGTAAATTCAGGAAGGCCTGGATCGGTAGGAGATTCTTTTTCATTCCATAGAAGCAGCTTGAAAAGATACATAGATTCTGAGGAATGGCTATCTTCAGCATTTTCAAAGGCTATAATTGCACTAGATATTAACTCTTTTCTGGTTGCAGATGCAGCATTTTTCCTAAGTCCAACGGTATTGAAGTGCTATGATGGAGCCGATCTCACTGCACAGCAATGTTGTTTCAATTACTCTGAGATTCGAACACGAGTTGTTGAGCAAGCATTTGGAAGGCTCAAAGGAAGATGGAGAATCTGTTAATCAAACAGACTCAAGGATCCAATCTTTGCAGAAATGGTGATATCAGTTTGTTGTGGATTACACAACATCTGTGAACGCTACAGCTGCTCTTTGGGAATTATATAATTCCAGATTCTCATGTATTTCAACAAGACCAAGACGACAATGATGCAGATCTCCTTCAAGCTGGAAGGCAAGTCAGGGAGGTAGTTGCTGACTAGACTTATGTTCATTTTTCAAAATAGTAATTAGCTAATAAATTCAATTACTATACTATAGTAGGCCTAGAAGTTGTTGTTTCTTGTATAGTTCACAAACAAGAGTACACACGTTCTATTAAAATTGAGTTTGAAGCAATTAGTTGAGGTAAACTATTCAATCAATAGTATAGCAACAACAAACAACACTTTGACGACAACAGCATCCATCATGCATGTTCCAACAAAGCCTTTACAGATTAATTAGGCAATAATATAATATATGATTACTTTATTTACTTTCTCTACCAGAGTCAAAAAGGCGATTGAATAGCTCTGCTTGGAACAGCTGTTGTTGCTGCATCATTATCTGCTGGTGCTCCATCCTTGCTCTATCCATTCGTTCTATTGTTTTTTCCTCCTTCTGCCTGACCTCCAACTCAAACTTTTTTCTCGACTCTTCCCTTTTCTCTTCACTTTCTTGACCTAGCATTTGTAATTTTACGTCATGCTCGAATTGTCTCTGTTGTGCATCTTCTTGTTGTTTGGAAATGCATTCTAGAAAAGTTACCTGAGCACTGAGAGAACGAGACGTTTTTTGTTTGTCTTTGGCCTTCTCTTCCTTTCGGTTTTTGGTTCGTGGCTGAAGCTCTTTATCACCATCATGGTCACTACTGACATCAATTACAGCACTGGTAAGAGTAGTCGGTCGAGATGATGCCTTGCTGCTGATGTCATTCTGGAGAGAAGCCTCAGAAAGGTGTGACATTTCTAGAGGCGGCTGTGCTTCACTGGCATCATCTGCAATGCCAAGCCCAAACGTTGGATGAGTCTTGAAGACATAAAAAAACGAAATATTATAGCTGTATCAGAGATGGGTTCTCTGCCATGGAACGTGATCTTGACAAATCATCATCTAGCCAACCTTCCTCTTACCAATGTGACAACCAAACTTCTCACCGTCCTAACTCTAGTGAAACATCATCATCCCCGTCTCTAGATTCTTTCTCTACCCCTCCCCCTCCCCCGTCCTCTGATCTCCCATCCTCTGATCTCCCATCCTCTGATCTCCATCCTCTGATCTCCCATCTAAAAGAGGCAAAAGGGTGAAGAGAGGCTATGATGAAGTTGACGAAGCTCTCATCCATCGTTCCAAACCAAAAAACCCATATGGATGAGGATCATCATTTTGGACTGCATGTTGCAGCCAGGCTACGGAAATTGGACGGACGAAGGAAAGCCTTAGCTACAATGAAAGTACACCAAGCGCTAACAGAAGTCGAATACGATCTATACTTCAGTCCCACACAGCAGCATGAACCTGCGAACAATTTGATTTTCCTTCCAGAACAGCACTCACAACAGCACAATACATCATCATCAATCTATACAGAGTTCCCATCCAACACATACACAACCTGAACTCTCTACAGGCTGCTCACAAACCGGCTTTTTAAAAGCCATTAATCGCTTCAAAGAGATTTGAATCTAAGCAAATAAGTAACTAAATACCCTTTCTAAAGGTAACTAAATACCCTTTCTTTAAATGTTTCAAACTACTACCATGGTGGAATGAAGAAGTTGCAGTAGTGGAAAGCTATGACATTCATGCAATGTACATGAATGGCAACCAAAGCATAAGTTCTGCTCTCTCTGATCTATATTGTTGGCTTTTAGAAAAGCCGGTTTGTGGCTTTTAGAAAAGCCGGTTTTAATTCACTCTGTACATCTAGTGATAAGATGTTCGATGAATGTGATGGTACTGCCAATCAACTTGTCCTTGGGGAGACATGAAATAGTTGCTGAAGCACTCTCGTACTTCAGCTGCTGATTAACTAAATCTATTGCTCCCAACTTGCCCTACTCTTTCTAATCCCCCTTCAACCCTTCAGCCCTCCAACTTCCTGCCACTACATTCCCTACACTATCTTCTGCGTCGCTAAAACCAACTGGGCAATAGACTAGATTCAGTGATCTGTAGGAAATTATGGAGAGCAATGGCAGCTTTAGTAAAAGTTACTACATGTTTTGGTTGAGCGACGATAGGCTTTCTAAAAAGTTGCCACCTAGCTGTCAGAATTCCAATAGAGTTTTCAATGATCCTTCGAGCTCGACTAAGACGGTAATTAAACACAGCCTTTGCATCTGGCAGATTCCTGCCTGGGTAGGGCCGAAGCATGTGTGTCCGTAGAGGAAACGCTTCGTCGCCTACAAATACATGTGGAGCCCTTGTTGCTGTGCCAGGAAATTCTCTTGACGATGGCAATGAAAGGGTGCCAGACTCTAGTGATTGCCCGAATGCTGACTGTGCAAGAACACCTCCATCACTATGCCAACCACTATCTCCTACATCAACTATTAGGAAGCGATAATGCGCATCGCAAACCGCCATAAGGACAATAGAGTGGGTCCCTTTATAATTGTAGTACACGGACCCAGCAGCAGCTGGCGCTTGAATCACATGTTTTTCGTCAATTGCTCCAATGCAATTCGGAAAATTCCAAATCTTTTCGAAATCAGTTGCTATTCCTTTCCACTCTTCTTCATTTGATGGTGCTTTAACATAGTGAGGTTGCAACACTTCCCAGAGTACAGTGCAAGTGTCTCTTATGATTCTGCAAACTGTCGAGCGACCAACTCTGAAATCGAAGGAAAGAGACACTTGAGAGCTTCCTGTTGCTAGATACCTCAATGTCATAGCCAACCTATGTAAAACACAGCAATCAATAGCCTCAAACACTCTAAATGCTGTAGGAGTCAAATGCAGTTTCCATCGCACAAATACAGAACCAACCAGACAGACAGATAAACAGACAGACAGATAGACAGACAGACAGACAAACAACCTGTGAGAAGCAAACTTGCCGCTCTAAACTGGCAGTTTTCATCTCCTTGGACACAGAGGGGCAAATGATTTGCAGGGCCATCACAAAGGTACAGATAAACAGGACTCTGCAACAATACCTGAAATTCTGCCTATCATAATTTTAGGATTTACAGCCATAGTCTTGATTAAAGAATAGAGTAACCCGGATAAAGATAGGATGCTTGTTTGCAATTTTCAGTTTGGGTACCTCTATATTACAAGCAAGCACACACAAGCATAAATGGCACGAAGTAGCACACCCAATCTGGCAGTAATAAATTAGGAAAGGACAAATATGCTGATTGAACACGTTTTAGATGCAAGCACATTATGAGGTTTAATGCTTTTGCATGTACTTTCTCATCTCATGAAGTCATCCTAATACTACAGGTCTGATACTTGAATCTTTGACAGAATTTCTTGGTATATATCTACTATGCTAGGAAATGTAGTATGCATACCCAATCAGGATATTTCGTACAAATAAATACCTGATCTACCAAATTTTCAAAATATTACAATTTAGCATCAAATTCTCCCTCCAATATATTGAGTATTGTACCAGATTTCTTAGCACATCAGGTATTTGTACTAGACAACATACATACCACATTTCCCAGGACATCCAGTGTGGCGCCGTCCCAGATTTCCTGGCCTGCTACTGACAGAGTTAAATTAAAGTACCGGATTTCCTAGAGCTGTACTTATTCTTCTAGGCAGGCAGGTAGACAGACATACAGACAGACAGGAAAGCACAGAGTTCGAATTACAGTATAATGATCTAGGATACCTTTCAGCTGGAGAGATTTCTGCTCTTGTTCCACTTTGGTAGGACCTTGTTGTTAGTGAAGGGGTCACTTTCTCGACAAGACAATCGAACGTCTCCTTGGACATTCTCAAGAAACGGAAATGGCTTTCCGGGTCGTTACGGCGCAGTTCTTGTAGTAACTGGTGAAAATCACCTTGTTCGAGCCTTTGCTGAAATATTGGACGTACCCACATACGTCTTCGGTGTTTTGATTTGGCCTTCTTGCGTCTACGTCGCAAGTGAAGCAGCAAGAGAACATCATCATCGGAATCGTTGTCCATGACTGGCCACGCGTGCGCGATCTGACTCGATGCCCCAGACCAACCTTGACGCGCAACTTCGTGACGTCCAAGATATTGTGAACAGGACGACGCTGACGTCGGCGTCACGACGTCGGCGTCAATATTGTGAACTAGGCTTTAGTCTACATGCAACAAACGCCTGTAAGCCACGAGGGGCAACGAATTCCGTGCAGAGTCATTTTGCAAGGCTAGCTAGGGAGTTGCATAGCTCAGCCGATTGACAACCAAATGAGCAACAAAGACGACGCCAAGCATTAGAGTCCATTTCAGATGGACCGCTGGAGCCTTGAGTTCGTAGAGCTGCTCGTTTGATGGCATCTCCATCAATCTGGTCAAATATAACTGCTGGTATGTCATTGACTGGTCCTTGAAGAAGCGCCGAGTTTGGTGTTGGTTGCGAGGCTGGTTGCTTTCTTTGAGAACATTCCTGGCAGATTGACCATTAGACCCTTCCACTATTTCATCCATTGCCAAGATTCCTCCATTGGTATTGTGTGACAAATATCTAAGAGCAGCGTTCACCTTGCCTTGAACCATTAGGCGACTGAATATTCATTCAATCTGTTGATTTGAAGGGTGTTTCTTCGATGACTCTAGGCGCTACTGTATAGCTTTTCCTTCCCTAAACAACTCATCAAATCTTCCTTCCTTCCACAAATTTTCAGCCGACGCTGGAGGTGATGGACATGGTCTCTGCTCTTTGATTTTGCACTCGGCTTTTGCAATAACAGGACTTGCAAGACAACGAAAGCTTTCAGTGCAATAACTTCCATAGCTGTTGCATTGCTATATGCTTGCAATAGATTACACATTTCAGAAACAAAATCTTTTCCAACTCGTCCTGAAGGGACAAGAAACAGACTTTTTCTCCAAAAGAGGACGTTGTCATAGATTCTGGACAATTCCTTGCATATTTCCGAGCCATCTAAATCATTCCATTTGGAAATTGTTGCGACATACTTTTTAAATGGTGGCAGGTGAAATAAAGAGGTGTGAGAGCTGTCCGTTGATGGTGCAGAAGATTCACAACGCAGGGTGGTGTGGGTTTCTAGGCAGGATATCCCAGACGTTGAATTTCTGTTGCCCGAGAACATGACATTTGAGATAGATGTCGGAAGGCTAGATCTCCCAGAGATTGTGCTTCATTATCAGATGGCCTTTGTGATCTCACAGGGCTACAGATCCCGGATGTTATGTTGCTGTTGACAGATGGCATTTGACAAGTCAACTGTTGGTTATTCAGCTCATGGTACGGTTTGCATTTGGAGAGATGCTGATTCAGGCGTTGGAACCAGTGTGTGCATCCGGGACATTGAAATAGCCGTAATTCAAATTTGAGATGCGATGAAAAGTCGTCCGGCTGATGTACCAGTCTAAAACGTTCAACAAAACGGTTCTTTGATCCGGTCCATGCACAACCTGTACAATTGCATGAGATAGACAACCAGGAGTTGGTACCAGAGATTGGCAGCGGAGAAGCTGTTTGAGACATGTTGATGGCCTGTTAAAAACAATAATCTTGAGGTATTTAATCGTGGAAATGAATAACCACGAGCCGACTAGGTCAACCGACAACCAGCGATCCTATCAGAATCCGTGCCATGTCATGTCAACATCCGGGGATGGATGGATGGAGTGTGTGTGTGTGTGTGTGTGTGTGTGTGTGTGTGTGTGTGTGTGCACGTACAATAATGTTGTTATTGTAAGAGATATTCGAAAACCTGTAGCTTGTTTAATTGCTTTAATCAAAATGGTGGACAAACTTCTTTTCTAGAATCAGCAAACTAAATGTATCTTAATGTCAAAGCAACCACAACTACAACATTTAACTTTTTACACACAAAACTTCATTGATATACAATTTGCGCAAGCATAAAGTGTTTACTATGAGTTGACACCAGCAATTTATATATTGTACTATGTTTGTGCTTGCATATTGCTGTACTCACCAGATCAAGCCCATCCAATGAAAACGATAAAAAATGAAATGTGAGAAAATATAGAACATTGTGAGATCACATATCATCAGCATCTTAACTGTCACACACTTACCTCTCCCTATGTGAAAAAACATGACGTCAATTAGTGTCGTACCTCAAAAACCACAAAGTTAGGCTCGTGTAGCCAGACCCTTTCAGCGAGTAAGGGTTCAGTTTAGTTGCGGGAGAATGGTTTCAGATGTAAAATCTAGAGAGTACTTATCTTGGAACTTTCAACCCCTATTTCTTCAAGCCATATTTCGTCAAGTTTCATAGTAACATTGTTACCTGGCGCGGATCCAGAGCCTCAAGATGGGGCACGATCAATATCAACAAATAAAACATGATACTAACACAAAATTATCCTACATAGCCTCGGTACTTCTGCATGAAATGGCACTGCGCACTAAGCTGCCAATTATAGTCATCTGAGTATAATGTACGGATTAAATTTTATTCTTCCGGGGATGTTTGCGAGCAAAATCATATATCGATGAATTGAGCGTAGTCTATTTTACATGTCGTAGTGAAAATGTAGCTAGGCGGAGACCGTTACGTCTTTTCTGTCCTGTTGTGAAACGCAGGTGAATTTAAGTCATTGTAATCCACTCATGCTTGGCTCACAATTGCAGCGCATGATATGTGCATATATAGGAATAATCATGCATCAATGGTAGTGGTTTTGTGCATCAGGTAGTGGTTTTGTGCATCAGAGGCAGGGGTTTTATTTATCAGGGGTGAGGGTTTGTGTCTAAAGGGTTAAGGTTACATCCAATAGTGTTAGGGGTTTTGTGCGCCCGGTGCGTAGAGTGGCATGGGTTAGACCTGGCTATAGCCTCCATTATTTGTAGGCGTGGTCATGCAATCGTACTGTAAATACGTGTGAAAACCAAAGTTGTATAAAGTATATAAACAAACCTTTTTTCGTTCTACTGTTGCAGTCAATGAAAGTGGAGGCGTTTATATAACTGGACGTGTTCCGTAGCATCTGAAGTTTAGCCCACCATTTCTACGAGTCACGGTACGCCTCTGTGTACGCCAGGGGTAGGGGTTTGTGCATCAGGCGTAGGGATTTGTGCATCAGGCGTAGGTTGTGTCTTTTAGGGGTAGGAATTTTGTTTATCAAAAAAATCAGTGTATCTCTAGCTTGAAAATGCTAGGATTACAGGTTGAGCCCAAATATTTAAAACATTTCATTGAAAGTGTAGCAACATGTGGAACATGCACACCAGTACGTACATGCTCAGGCACTGCATAGTATAATATTATGTAGTCTCGCTTAACCTGACCTTTAATGCGTCCTCATCCCACGCGGGAGAAAGGGTCTGGTGAAGTTTCTTTGATGTTGCCATGTTGCCGCATCATCAAATTACGGTGAACTAAAGACCCTATAAATGTTATAAAGAGGCAAGATAATGTTACCGCTCTTATGCCAGTGTTTGCATGTTGGGTGTCTAGAGGATGTAATCATCGATGCTACCTTCGACTCAAGGCAAGCCTCGAATAACGTTTCATGACCTGTACCGGTGAACAGCCATCGCAAGGTGAGTTCTTGTCGCGAAATGTTGTCGAAATTGTGTGTACGGCTAGCTACTAAGTAGTCTAATCCAGTGAGAAGCTAGACGCATAAAATGTGTAGCGGCGTACAGCGAGGCGGTAGCAAGTCGCTGTCAGTTGTTGTGTTGGAGGTTTTTCCAATGAACTCTTGACAACTACGCGAATTTCCTGAGAGTATAGGAGATGATCGCCTCGCCATACAGCTTAGCGTCCAGCTTCTCGCTGGACTAGCCTATTCTAGCTAGCCGAACACGTACGTGCTCGTCACCACCGCGACAGCATGACGATGATTACATCCTGTAGACACCCAGCATGCACTTATTGGCATGAGAACAGGAAATATTATCTTGCCTCTTTATAACATTTATAGGGTCTCTAGTTCACACAATTTGGTGATGCGGCAACATGGCAACATCAAAGGAACCTCGTTTCCCGGCGGAATGTTGAGGGCGGAGTTAAGGTCTGGCTACGCGAGACTAAGTACTATCATGGTAGTTTGTAGCTTGGGAAATTATAGCTTGTGCACTGTACAGACAACAATCTATACGAGAATACATCAACAAATTACATCAGTACAGAATAATTTGGAGTTCGGCAAGGATATCGTCTTTTAATCCGGGATGTAGTCATCGTATCCGGGGTATTTGTGAAGAGTGTCATGGCCGCGGCCACTGCACGATAATCTAGTTGATAAACCAAGAGTTTGGTTGGGCGTTGTTTCGTAGTAGTTTTACCCGTTGGTACTTAGTTGAGTAGATAGTGTACATATAACGTTTTGAGGACGACGGCATCGCCGTGCTAGACCTACTCATTACCAGAAGCTTGTTTTTATCGAAAGACACTACTAGCCCGCACGCTCGTAAATCGACGTAAATAGTACGTAAATCGAATTTACGATCATCGTATTGAAACCGTAAATTACGCCGATGCTACTCGTAAATAGATGTATTTATTCGTAAATGGCCACTTTACGGTCATTTACGTTGCAATTACCGCGCATTTACGTAGCAATTACCGCGCATTTACGTAGCAATTACCGTGCATTTACGTAGTAATTACGGGTCATTCACGATTGTTTTACGTAGGGTTCACGACTCAATTTACTCTATCTACCTTACGTCTATTTACGTTGCAAAAGCGGTTTATCTACTAGTCATTTACGTCTAATTACAGCCTAATTACTTTTCAATTACTGTCATATACGTAGCATTTACTACCCAGTTATATATGAATGCGGTAACGCGACAGATTGCTAAACAGGTATGCAAAATTTTCGTTTATTGTCTGTCAAAATAATTCTAATTCAGAGAATCTTTTATTGTAAATTCATACAACACAAATTACAAATCACAAGTTAATTATTTAAATTATTTGACAATCTTCTTTCTTCCATATAATTTTCTTCTATGAGGAAAAGATCAGTGATAATATGAGCATGCGTGAGATGCTAGTGTCTCAATACATTTAATTCCATTGATGCAGTTTTCTTCTTATGCTCCCCGGTATAATCATCTCCCCATCAATAATTTGAATGATTTCAATTAAAAAAGAATCTGTATCAAAAAAGATGTCTAATAATTATAAGTCACCTTATACTAGAGTATCCATTTTTAGAATACCTATCATTTGGAAGTTGTCAGCTGGAAACCCCAGAGGCACCGGACAGCTCGTCTCATGATGCAACAACAGCACCTGTTCAGTGGCGTAGCCATGCCCTTAGGGACTGACCGGGCATTGCCCATATCCATCAATTTCACAAACCAATCGAACAAAACCTAATCATGTACTCATAATTAGCTCAGTTAGAATACAAGCTGTTCTATAGAGCACTAAAATTTTGTGCTTTTGCTAACTAGACTTAATCTTCGGCATCTTCCAAATTCTAAACTTGCAAATTTCGTAACTACCCTCTCTAAATCTAACGTTTCAACTACATCTTTCTCTATGGTCAAAATCGCTAGACTGTTCATTCGGCTTTGCAGCATCGATTGTCTCGTGTAAGTCTTCAGCCTCTTCAAACTAGAGAAAGTTCTCTCACATGAGGCAGATGTCACCCCAACAGTCAACGCTATCTGCAAGGCAGATATAAGATGCGGAAAAGCTGCTTTGACCGGCGTAAGAACTCTAATGACGTCGGCGATAGACTTCATTTCACACATAGATGCATTAAGAAATTTTCTTGCCTGATGAGTTTCATAACCAATTTCCTCACGGTTTATGTCGTAATGTACCACTAAGGCATTAATGGCGTCTGCTTGAAGGAAGTTTCGGGACTGTGGACTACAAGCCTGAATTGACTTCATAAGGGATCGTCCATCGTTGCTGAATCTTGATTCCAGTTCCTGCAGCATTTGGTCTATCACCGGTAAGAAAAGCTTTCGTCGTAAATGAATTTTCGTTCTTGCCACGTCATCCAGGGGATCTTGATCGTTGGTGAAATAATCAGTTAATCGCTGCCCAGTAGTCTCTGTTAAAACGCAATCAGTAATTTCCTTTTGTTTCCGAGTGCGACGACCGGTAACAAGTCCAGGATCACCACGACTGCGTGATCCATCAGAAACATCCATATTAACGCTGCAGGTTTGTGCCAAGTGAAGAATTTGCTGCCATGTATCGTCCCACCCGGATTCCCTGGTCTCCACCAATTGCTCTATCACAGTCTCTAACAAATCAACGGCTCCAGACAGATCTAAATCTTCAGCTTGCAACTGATCGGACAGATTTTTTGTAATAGTCAGCAGCTTTTCGAAAATAACCAAGTTTGAGGTAAACTCTAACGATTTCACTCGTGACAATAGACCTGCAGCTAAAATGGCTCTTTCGCTGTTGCTAGCATTTGTCAAAGAGGATAAGGCATCGACTACTGCTGTAAAGGATTTAAGCATTGCTCGTATAGAGTCTATTCGACAGGTCCATCGTGTGTCTGAAAGTCTCTTCAGCGTGACGCTCTCACAACGTTGCGGATAGTGACGTTTTTGAGCTTCTAAGAAAATTGGGTGAACAGCAGAAGATGAAACAAAGACGTACAGCCTCTGAAGGACGTCAAAGAACACACTCGCCGAGGAGACGGACTTTACAGAATCAACGACAACAAGGTTCAGCCTATGTGCGTAGCAATGCGTGTAGACGGCTTTCGGAGCAATGTCTCTGATTCTCTTCTGAACGCCGGTGTGCTTTCCGCTCATGACACTAGCACCATCGTAGGTTTGAGCAATGCAGTTCTGCAAGGTAAGTTTGTTCCTTGTCAACACTTGACAGATCTCCTCTGCTATCCCGTCTGCTGCAAGGTTGCCAAG
The DNA here is from genome assembly GCF_963422355.1 of Corticium candelabrum. Classification (NCBI taxonomy): domain Eukaryota; kingdom Metazoa; phylum Porifera; class Homoscleromorpha; order Homosclerophorida; family Plakinidae; genus Corticium; species Corticium candelabrum. Next base: position 3,796,768 of record NC_085095.1, read on the forward strand.
AGGTGTGAAAGATATAAACCGCTCATGAACAGTCCCGTCTAGAACATAGCGCAGAACAACTGCAAGCTGTTCATTCTTTGCTACATCTTTACTTTCGTCGCAAATAAGACAAAAATAGCCACTCCTTTGTACTTCACTGCATATTTTCTCTCGTACCATATCAGCCATCAACTGGATCAAAGCGTTTTGAATCTCTGGAGACTTATAACTTACGTTACCGGGGAGCGTTTCAATTCGTTTGAACAATTCGTGATCATGCCTTGCAAGAAGCTCAAATACAGCCAAAAAATTGCCTGGATTCGATGACTCCTCCGATTCATCGTGCCCACGAAGTGCAAGATTCTGTTTAGCACACAAGAGGATAACCTCCGCCAGACATTTTAAATAGTGTCTGTTAGAAAGAACAACGCGTTCATCTTCTTCTGCAAAGAGGTCTTCAACTCGTCGACGCTGGCTGTTACAGTCATCCAGTCGCCGCTCATGCCATTCTGCCATAGCATTCCTGTGATGTGCCGAACTGGCATGGATCAGAAATGCTCCTTTATTACCAGTACCATGCTTCCAGTCGCCGAAACCTATACTGGTAAACGCTGTGTCGGCACGGCCGCTTGCACTGCCAAGGCAGTAATGACGACAGGCAAAGCAGTAGGCTCGGTCAAATTTTATCGAGTATTCCAACCATGGATATGTTGTGTACCAGGTGGCAACAAACGATCTTCTACATGAGTGTTTTCCCTTTCCAAAATTTTTAGAAGGAAACTGACAGACCGGTTGGGAAGGGCCGCTCTGAAACCTCGTGGAAATGTCCAACTCTGTAGAGAACACAACATAAATCAATCATGAATGCCTGGAAAGAATATGTACATATGTACTTGATATGATCTCCAAAGATGTTGAACACACAGTACTCCTAGCATTACCAGGCTCGGTATTTGCCATGTCTTCTCCAGAACCAGAATCATCCGGGGCTTCGTAGGCAGACTCAGCGCTTTCAGGTATGGCTTGCTGAATTTTGTTAGGCATATCGTCTGAATCGCCCGTTTTGTCACCGTTTTCAATTCTAATTAACCACAAACATTTTCTACAAGTACACCAAATCATTACACTGGTATCTACGAGAAATGATACCTTTTGGGTCCCCAAAAGTCATTCAGAGTCACAGTATGTCGCTTTCGCTTTCTACGCTTAGCGTTAGACTCTGACGCATCCATCTTCTCCTGCATTGAGCGAATTCAACGAATCAGACGCTGAGAATTGATATTAGTCGGCATCCGGGACAGTTCCGTGGGCGGGACTCCTCTATCACGGTGTTCCCGACTGTTTATAGAAATGCGTTGAACTTGAATTTATGTCACCTAAAATACGCGGGCAAAGCAAAAAGTTGCCCGGGCATATGCCCGGTAAAATAGATGCCTGGCTACGCCACTGACCTGTTGTCTTGAAGTTGCTACTGTGCCTGCAGCTGTCGCCAGCTCTGCATAATCTATTTCACCTGTTACCATGGCAACAAATTGAATTGAAATTATTGTGCTAATGAATTGCATTTGTCACGTGCACGAAGAAACCTGTATAAATAGTTTCACAGGTTGCAGTTGGCGACAGCTGCAGGTTTTCCAAATCGACGTCATGACCACCAACTGGCTGGAGCTGTTCGTGAAGAGTTGGATCAGAGTGCTGCGACGATCTCGAGCTTGTGGCGGAATTCCTTGCTATAGAAGGACGAGGTCTTCTTCTAGATATCGAAGCACGAGACGAAATTTATGAAAAAGATGCATACAACAGTGCAAAAACAGTCTGTTTGCCGTCCTGTCGTCAGGTCGTGAAGGGCACGGCATCTATGAATTATTTCCTAGCAGCAGTATTGGCCTCCAAGACGGCGGTAAGGTTGAGCGGACGACTGGCTGTCTTGAGAGCGTTCTTTTATGTGTTGGGCATTGTAGCGTCGTCAAGGCTTATAGGATGTGCGAGAACAACATTGCGACGGATATCTCGATCTGCCAGTCCGTCGGTGAATTGATCCCATGACAATTGGTCGCTGTTGGGGAGCGAAAGAGACGGATACGCCAGACGTGCCAAGTTCCAGATGGACCGCGCTAACTCCGCTATGGATTCTCCATGCTGTTGGCGTCGGGCACGAAACTTGGTTCTGTACTTTGTTGCCTGGCTCTCCGGATTTAAGCTGGTAGCCAGCGCCTTCATCAGCAGCAGGCAGTCGGCACGAGTGACATCATAGAAGCTGTGGTAAACTTCCCGCGCTAATTTACGGAGACGAACGACTAGGAATTGTCGGACATCTGAACTCCTACTATTCAATTCGGCGAATAATTTAAAGGTATAAACTCGTTCCGGAAACGAGACTCTGCCACTGTACAGCTACGGCATGACGACCGGCTCAGTGAGTGGAGGCTCCGCAGTCTGATCTGGCGTATGTACGGTACAACCACGACGTCGTCTGAACACTCTACCAACTCTAATTAGTCCATTGTCATTTCGCTACATCTGCACGTTTTTCACGCAACTACAATATGCAATCTTAATCACACACAACTCTGGGTAACTTCAGCTTATTTCTCAATATCATTTTACAGATAATGATAGGTGTTATTGCTATTGGCTGCACTGAGACACGTATAACAGGAATAGCTTCAGAAGATGGACTTGAGGTAGGCATCTGTCCACCTGAATCTTTGTCACTATTTCCAAACTGTACTTGAGAAACGAAGCAAATGTAGTGGCCAGTATTAATAAACTCTAAGATTACAATATACAGGGGTTGTGACCCCCAAGTGGTTGTTTGGTATGCTCTTTATTGAAGTAAGACAACTTCCTTTATTCCCATTATTATATCAGAATGACATTATAAGCAATTTACATGCATGTTCTCTAACAATCTGTTACCGTTGGGATGATCATGTCCTCTACCGTCAACTGATTATCCACAACTTCGCTTCCGACAGGTGAGGTTGTGACATCGACAATATCATGTGATGACCCATGGTGAGTGCTTGGGGACAAGGTTATGTCATCCAGATAACTGGCATTAAGCTCATCAACATCATCAGATGAAGTAGAGTCAGTTTCACTATGAATACATAATTTATGACATCTGTAACTGCATGTTGGATTGGGATCATTGATGACCATGCACTTGGATTACCTTTCATATCGGTATTCATCTTCAGATGACTGGTCAGATTCATCTAGTGTAGTCAGTAAAGTCTTCAAGCTGATAAAAACATTTGAAGTCACAACTGTCCTGTAATGGTACAAGATCTTATGTGTACTCAGCCGTTCTTCTAGGTTCTTGATCTTCTTACTCTCATCCTCTGTTTCAAAACCTGATCAACAAACTAACAGAAAGATTTGAGAGCTGCATCAGTAGACAACAGTCATTGGATTACACTATGTATACTATATCTACAGATACATGCACAAAGAGACGTGCAAATTCAACTGTCGCACTTGTCAGAGTTTACTGGACTACGTGTAGATGGAAACAAAGGTCGTCTTGAGCTGAGTTTGCCTGACCTTAAGGAGTAGAAATCATTGCTACTGCGTGTCTGATAGCTGTGTCTAAATCGCTAAGTTTTGTACAAGACAGTAGACGTGTATGTATATATATGCCTTCTCTATTCTCAGTAATCTACTAGCTATCCTACCTGCAGCTATCGAACAGTCAGATTGGTCTGTACGTTCTCTAGAATGGGAAGCTATAGTCTCCGATGTTGCTGAATCGTCATGTGGATTAAAGAATAGAGTCATATCGGTGTTGAGAATAGTGCGTCGATAGAAGTAACCTAGAGACTGCTCTGGCCGGACTTACCAATCGCAGTAGGCTTCCGTAGAGAAGTGGACAATGGCTGACAGCTGAAAGAGCGTAAGATATGACTGTTATTCGTGAAATGATACAGCAGTACCAAGCAAGCTAACCTGCAGTTGAATACGCGCCTCAGAAATTCGGCAAGCGAGTTGAAACTGGGCAACTGTAGGCGATCTCTCAAAGCGATGAGTGTCGTAAGTAGATCGTTCCGCTCTTACTATTTTGTATTATGCGTCTAGTTGTTTTTCCTGACATCCAGCCGCTCGTCTTGCTCCTGCGTGCTTCCCTGCACTACGCTGACTTCTTGCGGATGTCGTCGACATTACAATAAACGTTATACTTCCGGTCACGTACAGGATTTATCCGAAGCTCACACATGCATAAACGAATGCGAAAACAGATAAATTCAGCTTATTAACCTCTAACTGCTATATTTAAAGCGTACCGTCTTTGCAGAGTGTACAAAGATAATGTATTTGCTTCGGCTACTCAAACTGTGAACTGCAAAGTGTTCGTATCTTCGTTTTCGTGAGAATACAGACTTGTATTTAAGCGTTGTTTTTCAAAGCTTGCTTATTTCGATTAACTTGAAAATGTAAACGTAAGACCCAGCGTGCGAGGCGACCCGTCTGGTGCTTCCTTGACATCAACCACCGCAAGTTAGCGTGGTCGGTTTCTACTGTAAAGCGCTGACCAGACAAGTACTTTCGAAATTTTTCGCATCCCCAGACGATGGCAAGCAACTCCTTTTCCCTCGTGTCGAACTTTCTTTCCGCGTCAGTCAGGTGGCGGCTAGCATAACATACTACTTTTTCGGTACTTGCGTCGTCAGAAACTTGAGCCAGAATTGCCGCTATTGCATAATCCGAAGCATCTGTTTGTAGCCTGAATGGCTTGTCCCAATCAGGGTGAACCAGTAAAGGGGTAGACGTCAAACATGCTTTCAAATGCTCGAACGCTTGTTGATGTCTTTCGTCCCACTGAAATGGCGTGTCATCACGAAGTAGCTGAGTCAGAGGAGAAGCGACTAAAGCATACGAGCGAACGAATCGGCGATAATACGCTGTCAAGCCAAGAAATGACCTGAGTTGTGACTTGGTCGTTGGAACGGCCAGGTCACGAACAGCACGAATCTTTTCAGGATCTGGTAGGAGACCGTCCGGAGTCACGAGATATCCTAGATACCGAAGCTGTTGCTGAGCGAAATTACATTTCTCTGTCTTTAATTTAAGATTGTATTTTTGAAATCGTTGGAAGACAGATTCGAGATGTGTCAAGTGTGTCGCGAAATCAGGAGAGAAGATCAGGACGTCATCGAGATAAACAATGCAAGTCTGCCATTTAAGACCAGCAAGCACGGTATCCATCGCTCTTTGAAACGTACTGGGGGCGTTGCACAACCCGAAAGGCATTACGGTGAATTCAAATAGACCAACCGGAGTGATGAATGCGGTCTTTTCAATGTCTTCTGGCGCTACAGGAAGCTGCCAGTAGCCTGACTGAAGATCGAGGCACGTAAAATATTGATTGCCTGCGAGCAGATCTAGACTATCATCCACACGTGGGATCGGATATCTGTCTTTCTTTGTCAATTCGTTGACTTTACGGTAATCAACGCAGAACCTCTTTGAACCGTCTTTTTTGTCAACGAGGATTACGGGACTGGCCCACGGAGATCTAGAGTCTCTGACAATTCCTTGCTTCAGCATAGTTTCTATCTGACTTTGTACGTTCTCTCTGTCCGATGGAGACAATCGATACGGCATCTGGTTGACAGGCGCATAATCATTAGTATCAATTTTGTGGTGAGCAATAGTTGTTCTTCCCATATCATCAGAATTGTGCGCGAAAACCGAAGAATACTTATCAATCAAAGCTGACAACCTCGCCATTTGATCGACATCCAGAGTTGTATTGGCAACGACAGACGTGCTAGGTTTAAAACCGAAAGTGGTTTGTAAGCGGACATTCTGAGACTCACGAACGGCGTCTACGACGGAGCCTAACGAATGTACGTCTCCCTTGAAGTGTTTATCCGTAGTATCTAAAACGACAGCAGGTCGATCTTGAGATGTGAACGCGCATATCCTGCCTGTGGCCTCGTTAAACCCAGAAAGAGTCGGTCCACTCTTCTCAGCGACGACACCAACGATTGATAACTTTACCTTGCTCGATGGAGAAACCCATAGCGTAACCGTTCCATCTTGGTAATCGAGTACCGCATTAACGTCTCGTAAGAAATCTGACCCAAGAAGGACTGGAAAGGCAAAGTCGCGAACAACAGTAAACGGATGTGATACCCGTACGTCGCCAATAGTTAAGGAAAGAACTACAGTACCAACTACTTTAAGTTTACCACCGTAAGCAGCAACCAACGTCTTCCGATCAGCAGACACGACCCGTTCCTGAACGTCGTTGTCAAGACTGTCGACAAAGTGGTCAGAAACGATTGAAGCAACAGCTCCCGAATCGAGAACGCAACTGACTGGCTGAGTGCCTTCTACAACTAGATTGCAAGTAGGAATGGCGTTGGAAGATGTATGACCTAAGGCGGCATGATCACACTGAACGGAGTTAACTATCTGACCACTAGAGTCATTATCATGAGCGACTGAAGCGGGGACGACTGGAGTAGACACCGGACGACTGGAAGCATCGTCTTTAGCTAGTCGTTTCCTACATTCTGCAATACGGTGTCCAAACTTTTTACAATAATGACATTGACCACGAAATGCTCTAGAGGCGGTTTGGTGCCCGGAAGCAGAAGCAGACAACTGCGGGTTCGTGCTTTGGCGAAACCCAGATTGAGGTCGAGATGATTGGGAGTGTGATTGCAAAAGTTTTATAACCGCACCCTGTTGAGCAATAATTTGCGACTGTTGTGACACAAGTTGCTGAAGCAACTGACTACTAGACGGAACCGCAGACGGAACAGCCGGTGATACAACGTACGATCCGCCATCTGGTGGTAGGTTAGACGATATACGCGACCGATGAACAGCTGCAGATGGTACTGTGGAAGACATCTGGTCGACCGCAAAACAAGAAACATCCGACTCACGCTGACATTGTTGACGCTTCCAAATACGCTCAGCTTTCTCCGCACTGCGAAACGCGTCGGTCAGTTTTGTAGGCAAGTCCCTTTCTAATTCTGTCTGTAAGTCAGGTCTTAAGCCCTCCTGAAACCATGCAACTACCGTTAAGTCAGGCAGCGGATTACCTGAAGCTTCTTGCAGTTGTAGCAGAGTTCTTCGGAATCTCGAACGGTAGGCGGTGACCGTTTCTGCTGCTCCTTGTCTGATCGACATCAGCTTCTTATTCCAATGCAGAGCTGGGTTCTTCGGACCAAATTGTTCTTTTAAGAACGTACGAAACGTGTCCCAAGTGAGTAAATCGGAGGCATCATAAGTGGACATGTGGCTGCGGTACTCTGTACGAGCTCGGCCAGCCAGAGCGACGACCGCGCGACGCATCTTCTCTTCCGACGTCCGCTGCTCCATTTGACCCACGCTGTCTACATGGAACAGCCATCCGTCTAGGTCTTCGCCTTCATCGCCCCAAAATTTGTCGAGTTGGACGGGAACCAAATAGCGTCGGCGGGAACTCGAACCGTCACTGGGCTGATCATAAGACGAAGAGCGACCAGAATTCTCTTCAGCAATGACAGAGTCTTCGTACGACTGAGACTGTGATCTCCTTCCTTTGCGCGGCATTGCCAGACGGTTCTCCGCCAAAATGTAACGAACGCGCAGTCTGTACTGGCTTACACAACGGGGATGAGGAAAGAGACAAAAGTATATTGCGTACCTTAACTATATACCTATGTAACACGTGACTATAATCTAATTACATACACTTATAACGCGCGCTACACTTCATTACTATTAATTGCTCTAGTGCAAAGCTTTATGCGTTCAGCAGTGCGTGATCGTGTGATGTTATAGCTCTTCACGATGTCTTAACTGCATCCCGTCTTTTTCTAGAAATTTTCTTCTCTTTTACGTGTTTTGCAGGTATTCTAAGTCACTGTAAAACAAGTCCATGTCAGTAACAGTAAATCTGGAGTCGCAGGAAAACAAGCTATTGATGTCATAATCACTTAGTAAGTCGCAGGCAATTAGTTAAGTGTTTCTAAACAAACACAGGTGCTTCATTACGTAGTTCCAGATTCACACTGAACGCGAACAGAGTAGTCACGCAGTGGCGTAGGAAGCTGTTCACGAGCGGAGCGGGGGCTGTGCCGTGAATGTCATCATTAGTAAGCGAAACCTACCTCACTTGCCAGACCGTAGATCTGCCAAAGTCAGTAGCACAGAAAATTTCAATTCCTACTGTTACTCGTCTTTGCGATTTACAGACATTTTTGTCGGATATCCTGGGAATGTCCATGCTGCTCGTGTGTTTTCGAACAGCCCTTTGCTCAGAGTGCATGAACATACTGGAATATTTTCAGAGGAAGGTTCAAGAAATATATGTGGTGTTGATGTCAATGCACTAATACTTGGAGATTCCGCTTATCCAGTATTACCATGGCTAATGAAGCCATTCCCTGAAAGTGCTAATATGTCAGCTGAGAAGAGAAACTTTTAACTACAAACACATTAGTACTAGGATGGTTGTGGAGCGGGCTTTTGGTATGCTTAAGGGAAGATGAAGGTGCCTAAGCAAGTGTCTAGATGACAATGTCCTAAATGCTATTACAACTATTATTTCTTGCTGCACACTTCACAATTAGTGCTTAGTGCAACAAGATGGATTTCAAGAAGAGTGGCTGCAACGACGATCATGCAGGCAGAGTCAGAGGAAGAGCTCATATGATAAGACAAGCTGTAGCTGAGTATCTGATGTGACATTGACTAATTATAATGAAACTCTCAACAGCTTTGACAAAAAACACTTGAGTGGTTTATTTCTTCATGGCTTTCAAGAAACCATGCATAATGTTCTTCATGAATGTCATTCTTTGTTATTCTGTTCTGCCTCCCACTGCCTTCTACTCTCTCCTCCTCTCTTTTCGCTGCCTCCTTTTCCAACATATGATCATCCATCTTTAGAGTTTAGTTGTCAGTAATTGTACGAGGTGCTCATTCCTTGTTTTCTTCTCTGTACCACTGCCTTTCATTTTCTTTTCTTCTGCAGTCCTTGCCTACATACAACTTTGGTTAGTTCACACTGTCTTTCATCCTTGTTCTTATCCACCTGTACCTGTTTCATCGGTCTTTTTACTTTTTCCTGTCCCTCTCTTCAACGCAGCAATGGCATCAACATCCCTCTCTGTATCGCAGTCTTCCTCTTCATCCTCAACTCCAGACCTACTAATAGGTGTCTGCTCATGAGATGTAGACCTGGATGAGATCATGATGGTGCTTTTCTTCGCTGTAATCAGATGCTCTTACATTGCTAAGACCAACAGATGAGGTTTTCAACAAACTGTTGATCATTACTGTCTAAACTGCAGCTGGAAAACTGGCATTGTCTTCTTTGTCACTTATATTAGGCACCACCACACTAGCAAGAACAGAATTGGAAATACTTCAAAGAGACTTGTCGACTCATGAAAGACCTGGAATCTTTTTGTCCGTCATCATCTATTGGCATGCTCCAAATTAGAACAACTGGAACAACTGATCTTCTTGTCTCTAGTATCTGACATTTATTTATGGGAATGATTAATACATTAGTAGGAATAATCCATTATCTTTTAGTTAATTAATTAACTTGCCATATCTTGTCCAGGATATCAAAGTAAGGCTACACAACCTCTTCCGTGCATGTTTTTTAACTATCCCGTCGTTGATCTTCTTATAATGACTTTCCAAATTGTGTACTCTGGTCTTGCACTGTTCCCAAGTTCTAAAATAGCCATTGTCCTCTATATTTTCCTCTAGTTTCCTTGACATGTCGTTCCAAATTGGACGATTGCTGCCCATTTCTCGCAACCGCCTTTGTATTTTATTCTGGCTCCAGATATTAAGTAAGGTAGTTGTTTCATCTGCAGTCCACAAAAGAGAGCAACGCCTTCCTCCCCCCCCCCCCCCGAGTTCGAACTTTGCTCCCTAAACCAAAGTGTTGTCTACAATGGATGCGCTGCACTCCAACGCATTCCTACAGGCTTCTACCCACGAGTTCCGCGAGTTTGACATTGTGATCAAGAAGAAATTCCTGATAATATTCTAGAGGGCCCTACTAGAGGCAATAAGTTCTAAACGTGTTTAAAGCTGAACTAGTTTAAAGTAGCGCAAGTGGAGACATGCCCTTAGTTTTGTCAAGAATTCACAGCTATGCAAGTTGTTATGCAGCAGTTGAAGTATGAGATGATGTAAGCGACACCAACACAACACGTAAGAGGCATAACGACGATGCTAGTACAGCAAAGCGAGCGGAATTGAGGGATTTCGGGACCCTACTGCATTTCTGCTATCTTCGGTCTCCTGGTTTTTCGGCACATCTAGCTTAGCAATGCGTGGCTATCAATGGGAATACTTCACTCTGGCGTAGTCTCGTTTCTGGACGCGCCTAGCTGTTGTGTAGACGCTAGTTGTTCCCCGTTTGGGGAATGCTGTCATGCTATTCCAGTAGCTAAGGTAACATGTATACTAGAATTTTGGCAAACGTTCTATTAAATTAAAAAGTAATCTATACTTGGAGCTCTTGTTCATGTACGTACATTTTTTCGTTTCTTAACAGATGGCCTCACTCTAGCAACTTCTGGACAAACAGAGCTGTTGTGTTCAACTACGGTGTGTTTGAGCCTGTCCACGGGTTTCTGTATGCTTCTGTATGTCCTTGTAAGTGAGTTGATTCTCGCATGAATCGACTCATCTCCTTGCTCACTGTGGAATCCTGATGCAAACTTCCACCTTTCTATCCAAGGTAGCGCATGGTCTTCCAAGATGTGTAGCTTCGGTGTAACGGTTGCTGGTGGCTTTTTGGCTGTACATCATGCCATGAAGATCTTGATTCATACATAACCATATCCAAGTGGAGATTTCAGAAAATGACAATTGTCTGGTGTCTGACATAATTATATATTCTTTCGATGTTGGTTAATTGGTTTAGAGCAAACAGTCCTAGTGGAAAAGTTCAAGCGATCGACTAGCGATCGTGCTCACCTTTTCCGTCGATCGCTCCCAAATCGCCTGGCAGTCTCATCTGCCTACTTGGGCATCGCTCGCAACTTCGCGCGAAGACTCACGATCGATCGCCTGATATTCTCGCGCGACTGATTCGATCGATCGACTGATATTCTCGCGCGACTGATTCGATCGATCGACTGATATTCTCGAGCGACTGACTCGCGCGACAGAATTTTATAACCTCGTATGCACCACAACTTCTTTATTTATATCAAAGCGCTACGCTACTGCAACTGAACTTTTACTGCTCCAAGAAACTTGTCTGAAAGGTAACGTGTACTGTTCCATAATTAGCTAACGTGTGCAGAGTTTGGTTGCCCAGATTCGAACTGCGTTTGCAGATTGAGGGCCTCTTTGGGCACGTGGCAACGGTAGTCAGAGAACCCTCTGTTGATGGCACTCATCATCTTATCTTGACTCCATGGTCTCAAGGGGTATTCTTGTGCTACGTATTCTGCACATACCAAGTAGCTCAGCCAGTTTGGTGGCATTTGGAGCAGGCCTCTGGGGCTTTCCATTTTTGGATTTCACCGTGCTGCATTGCATCAGCTCCATGTGGCAAAAAATTCTCTGACTAAATACATTGCCATCTTGTACGGGTCCGCTCTCTTCCTAGCCTCTCTTGCTGTTCTTTTCCTTATTTTTGTTGTTCTGAATGTGATATAGTTGTATAGAATGTTTACACCATATAATACAACTGTTACACTGGTGGAAAGCTTGGTAGCATGATTACCGTGTTCTGAGCATCAGGGATTTTGTCATCATTGATTGTTATTTCTTGTGGAGAGCAGTTGGATGGGCTGAGTGATGATTGTGCTGTGTAAGTAGGAGATAGTGCAGTAGGTGGTGATATGGGTGTCCAAGCATTGTGAACAGAAGTTGATGAGCTGTTCTGTAAAGAAGATTTCACGATTAATTAGCTGCTCATAAAAGATACCTGTACTACAGTGGAATCAATGTCAAACATTCCAGTGAAAGTGACGCTAATGTCAGCTAGATGATGCCGACTGTATAGCGCATCGCGACGTCCTAGGCGGCCGCCAGATGACCTGCAACTGGACTGAGAACAAGACAATTTTCGATCGAATGATCGACATCGGTCTAGCTAAGTCTTGGGTTGGATCGAGTTACAGGTTCGACGGCCAGATTGGCATTGCGACGCTATTTAGATACATGCACGTACCGCATGCAACGTCTCTCGATCCGTAAACGCATGCCTTCACAGAATCAGTACATCTACTACAGGTAGTATCTAGATAATTGTTCGTCATTGCATGTCATGTAGAAGTACAACTTAGATATACTATGGTCGATCGATTGCATAAGAACACATGTGTGCGTTCGTCTAGTATATAGTTAGCTAATAGGCATCATGACGATCGATCGATCGATCACAGTGAGATCGAGATCGACTGAGATGCTGATCGATCGATCGACTAGTCAAGCGATCGCTTGAGAACACATCCATTCATGCAAATGCTCGCGCGTTCGATGATCGCATCGCGCGAGCGACTGAGCTGCGCTTCTGCGATCGCTTGAGAATCGACCAGTCGCTTGAGATCAACCCTATCTTCAAGCGATCGCCTATGACTTCGGACGATCGATAGTCGATCGCTCCAACTTTTCCACTACGGAGTGCCCTCACATTTACTGTAATAAACGCTGCTGTTGTTCTACCCGTCATTGACTGTTTCTTGAGCGCAGTTTCCGCATGAGTAAAGAAGTTGCTAGGAATGACGAATGACTTGCAAAGGTCACTTGTGACAGGATCTGCCAGAAAACCTTTTGATGGCTGATGTTGGAGACGGGGAATCTGATTCAGATGTATAGGAATTATATTTCCTTTGCTCAGTTCATCAAGTTTAGCTACACCACTTTCCATGCAACTCCGCTTGTTTAAATCCAGAACCATTTTGTTCTTGGACAGGAAGTCAGCACCCAAAAGCGGACCTGCAGTGTACTCTATTTCCTGAAGATACTTGTAACTCAACTGCTCCAAGTACCTCCAGTTCCTGACTACTGACAGCCTTGAACTAGGTATCACAACACTGCATAGTGACACTCTTTGGTATAAACCGTGGACCACCAAAGTAGAGATGCGTCAGTATGAACCATACCGTTATGAGCAAGCTCTCTATTCGTGCTTTAATATCAGCGGATCAAATCCAGCTGCCGTACAGTTTCCTACCGATTACCACTACTATTTGCTGCCTTGACCTGACTTGTCCCTTCCCTATTATGCCACCTGTCGAGATTTCGCTTTGGGACATTCCAACTTGCAATGCACCAATTCATTGCACCCACAACATCCGGCTTGGAATGTCCGTCTCTTTGTTGAAGTAGAACCACTCGCAGCGGTGCCCTACCGTGTGCGTCCTCCTGCCTGCTCAACTTCTCTGTCTAACTTGCACCTCTAAGCTCTCTAAATGTTTACTAATGGCATCCAAAGAATTGACCACAGCTGACAGCGAGTCATCTTTGACCGAGGCGTTCACTGCTGCTGCACTCTCACGGTTCTCCAATAGCATCAGCTCTCGCTCTCGTTATTGTAGAAATAAAATCCTCAGTAGGGTTGATCAACAAAAAGTGGCTAATACCATCAGGTATTCCCATCTAAAGTCATTCAACGGATGCTCATCTCGTAAAGGATTCTGAATTCCTGGCTACTCTTTTTAATTACAGCAACGCAACACACTAATTAGCATAATCTGTCAGAACACAATGCATGTACAAGTTCGAGTGGCTAGCAACATTCTCGGCATGTAGTCCCTGCTAACGTCACATGTTCATCTGTTCAGGAAACGTTTGTTAGTTTGTTATCGGTAATAGAAACACGCGATACTTGTAAATTTGTGCCATGCATTTTGCCGACTGCGTTGATTTCTGAGATGCTCTCATTTGCCAATTTGCCATGCTAAGATCTGGATGGCTGCAATTCATAAAATTTCTTTTGATCAATTAGTATTTTTGGATTCAACAACACATCAAAAATATTTGTATTTCCTTTCATGCTGCTATAGTGCTCAACTGCTTAGTTTATTGCTAAGTCTCGTTAGGCAATATTTCTTGTTATCTACGTTGTAGGAAATTATAAGTTTGTTCTTGAACAAATTTATGGAAAGGTCTTAACGTAGTTATCGCTAATGCCAATACATTTTATGACCATCTCTTCTAAGTAGGCTAGTTGATGCCAATGTTATATTGCTATCACTTGCGCATTCTCAGATACTGTGTAACTGTTGGAATGGCTATTTCTTGTAGTAGCAAATGAGCATCTTATTGAACTGCCGACGCATCCACAGCTCTAGTGAGGTTTTATGAGTAACGTTACTTTTGAACTTTGATGTCTTCGTCCTGCTGCTTGCCTCTGAAATACCTTCGTTTTCTCAGACAACTGTGTTATTATTTAGTCCACGTCACTTTTTTTGGCCAATGTCAATGACGACCTAACTGTTTAGGCATGTTTAGGCATACGTGTTACCAAATAACATGTGTCTGTATGGATGGGTGTGTTTATAAAACATTGTTCCTTTTATTTTGCATACCTGCTTTGCACTATGTCCATTATGGAGAATCAGGCAGTAATTGGCTGGATGACGTTCATGTGGTGGTTTCGATGACGAAGCAATATTGCAGCACATACGCCAAGAATTGCAGTATTAGGTATGTTGCGGACGCTCTGTACCTTCTAACCCTAGATCAGAAACTGCTTTCTTTTTATCGACACAAGCCTGAGGAACGAAGAGAGTAGGTGCTTAGACTTTCAGCTTCGTAATCCTTGTACTTTGTGCTTTTTGCACACAGCAATGTCATATCTTTCTGTAAGTCACTTTTCAAAATTTGAAGACATGTTTCCTGACTTTTCTGTTGATCATGGCTGGTCTGGCGATGGTCTTGTGATTTCTTCTAATAAGAGCCTTCATTCCTGGTGATCTCGAAATAGTGTGGGCTCTAGATGTCTTTTTTCCTTTTACAAGGACTTAGCAATGAAAACTGAATTACGGCTATCTGGTAGTAGCGTGCGCCCATACTTGTGCACTAGATTATACTTACACTCACTGCTGGAGATGACCTGGTAGGAAGCGTTTGCAACGTACGTCTAGTTGGTGTGTCGTAGCGACGACCTTTCGCTCGACAATTCAAGGGAGTACGAGGGGAGACGAAAGTATCATGCTTGAGGCCGTGCAGTTGGCCACATTTGCACAGCGTCCATCTGTTGTCGTATTTCAGCTTCCTAGATTCCTCACGCAGAGTCGGCAGAGCCATGAGTTTGCAAGTTTACTATTGTTTACAAACGGAAAGCCGCTTTCCATTACCAACTCGACGCTTGTCAATATGCGAACCATTTCCAAAAAGTTACTCGCACGCTGCTAATTAAATCAATGTTTTAGTCGCCAGTTCAAAAATTCGCTCGCCAATGCGAGTTATTCATTAATGCTCGTTGTGAAGCCCTGACATGTGTGGCAATGAAGGAGAGACTAAATAGTAGCTGGCACAATTTCAAAGGCAAAAAAATGGTTAACTTTCCAACCCTATGAACGTAGCAAGTTGTAGGTTTATGGTTTTTGAATGTCTGCCAGACATAGTTCGAATACTAAAATATCACTGTACGTATTCTTTCGTGTTACGTGTTGTAGACATCAAAGCCCAGGTCTCAGAGACCCATTTCACGTTGTGACATGCGCGACACGGCCACGACTGGTACATGTACAAGGCTAATTAGTTGACAGTATGCTGCAGATTCTAACATAAGTCGTCCTAATGACCTGGGGAGCGCTACAGAATGCACTCTAACTTTAGAATTAAGCAGCGCGAAGGAGCGCGAGTGCGATCACTCTCCTCAATAAGAAAGATCTGCATAAGCTACATTATAGAAGAACTGAGAGACAGAATTGTCATATCATATGTTTAGGCACTTCGTAAACTTTGTCTCCGTCTTCAGTACTTGGCAATACCTGATGTCCATCATCACTATCCTTGTTTCATTGAACAAACTCTTGTTGGAATTGATGCAGCCAACTTTAACGTAGTGTTCTTGCAGTTGTCGCTGTATTCGCATATCGTTGCAGTGCTTTTCATAACAGTAGCACCAATACCTACCTATCTAAACTTCCGAATCGCTTTATACAATCCCGCATTTGCACTATGCAATAAGACAGTGCAGGCATTGATTCCATATTTTACTTTAAGCTTAATTAACGTTGTACCTTAATTAAGCATAACCGATGGAGAACTTTCCTTCCTCTTGATTCCAGTCGTTACGCCCATCACCATACACACATTCTACGATTCTTGCGAGACAGTGCCATACCTCAAAGCGTTTCTTTCAAGTTACACCATAAAATAGCTGTTCTGAAACTGGGTTGGAAAACTGTTGCCATTCTTCATGTAAAATTTATGTATTAATTAACAAAGCCATTGGAAATCGATATATCTGCGCTACTTTCCACAAGGCGATATGAGAAGTATTTGTGCGGAAGCATGAAATTCTCTTTTGTAAAGCACAAATCCAGATTGTTAGCAACTCGAGGGCTACAGAATTAATAGCCAAATTAACATATAAACAGAGAGATTGAGAAGCAGACAGACAGACCATCGATATCGCTATCGGAAACATCCAAACGATCACCATGCCATGTCTCAGGCTCTTTCCTTCTACATGAACTTGTCAAAATACAACGGCACTATATGTCTGTGACAGCCGTTCCTGCGTTATTGGCTTAACTTTACTTTATTCCAATGTAATTCAATTTGGTTTGTACGGAATCTGGGTGCATGGTCCCGATAATGAAGTGAGTGGTTCACTGTTGAGAGCATCTAGATGTTGACGGCAGACGTGGACGTTCATCAGTTTCAGTAGAAATATTTCTAGACAATACAATTTCTCGCAACTCCGTGTCTGTATCTGTATCATCCACTGGTTGATTACTGCAATATCGCATCAGAAAGCCTAATTTAGATAAAAAGAAACAGCATCGCTTTAAAGTTGAAGTAGACATACATAGAAGATAAAAGCTTCCCGCTTATGTCTGACACGAGATGACTACTGAAATCTAGAAAGAAAGCACTTTACTGATCAGAAGGTTGCAAAACACGAATTATTCTGAACTAGCCTATTCATTGCACCGTTCATGCAATTAAGTTTTTCGTGCATGTTAGGATTCGCCGGTCCAGCTTGACAAACCCAAAATGGTATTGGCCTATGCGTATACATATTATGGAATATATGTGCAGTGACGTTAGCGTGCTAGAAAAAGGTTTCGTACTCTGGTGCTCTTGTTTGGCACACTATACTGCGGCTGAGGTATCAAATACTGCGTACTATATACAAATGGTGCAGGTGTAGAGATGCTGCCTGCAGTTGTTGGTTAGATGTCTTGTTAGCTCTGACATTCTGACATCATCACTGCACCGTGGACATCGCTCTAGGCTCGTCCAATTTTCTTGCCTCTTGTATGTAGTTGCAGTTGTATGGAGTTCCTTCTTTGTTAGAAAGGAAGAGCAGAAAACTATAGCTATATAGTAACAGTAGCGCCATCAGCGTAGATCGAGCGAATGCGTAAAGAACTGATAGGCGACCTGATATACGTGTGAAGTCTATATCTTGACTTATCACATCTGGTATGTTCCATTGTTCTCTGCCCGATTAGTACTACTCTCTGTTCGCGTTCACTGTGAATCTGGAACTTGTAATGAACACCTGTGTTTGTTTAGAAACGTTTAACTAATTGCCTGTGACCTCCTAAGTGATTATGACATCAATAGCTTGTTTTTGCACGCAGTGCAGTAGTATTGTATTACAACAAGACAGAAAGAAGTTCAACAATTTACGGCTCAAAATAGAGTCTTCTGTCTTGTTTCTACACGTCATCACAATATTCAGTACTTGTTCCTGCAGGTCACTGAAGTTAAATCACTGAACCCCGCCCGCTCTCTGTCTAGATATAAAACTACCCATGCAAACCCCATTTCTTCAAGTGTTCATAGTGTTCTTTGATGTCTCACCACGGTAGACGTATTACATCTGCAGAAAAGTGTCTCATTGACAAGTTCAGACGGTTTATGGAGATGGAACGCAACTCCAAACAAAGACTAAGCCTCACAAAAGTTACTGACCGTCTTCAATGGCAACTGGAATTAGTAAAACTCGGCTGTCCAAAATTAACTCAGGATCCAAGGCTACAAGCGGGAGCTTTAGTAGTCCCAAGAAGGGAAAGAGATATACAGTACCTCGCTTTGCAGTCACCGTGGATGATTTTGACAGAGGTGCTATCCGTCGTACTGTTCACAAAATGTATGAGCAAAAGGAGTATCCTACATTAGACAAGCTTCTTGCTAAAGTCAGAGCCAATGAAATATTCCCTGGTGGTAGAACAACCCATTTTTGTTGCTAAAGAAAATGGGGTTTAAGTTCCATAAAATGGATGACATTCTTTTCTTTCATGAGAGGCGGGATATTATTCAACAATGCCACAAATATCTGAGAGAAATACGCAAATACCGAAAAGAAGTCCGTCCAATTGTGTACCTCGATGAGACTTGGGCAAATTCGTCCATAGCCCCTGAACGCTTGTGGCTAGATGAAGAAGGAAAGGGTGGATGGAAAAGACCTTCTGGGAAAGGCAGACGTCTTATTATACTTCATGCAGGCTCCAAGAACGGATGGACTCCAAACTGCGCTCTTGTGTTCCGTGGAGATTATCATGATGAGATTAATGGAGAACATTTCTTGAATTGGTTTGAGAAGAAGCTACTACAGAACGTTCCTGAAAGATCTGTTGTCGTCTTAGACAACGCTCCTTATCACAATGCAGCACTAGATAAACTCCCAACCAAATCCAGCACCAAGACCGTGATGAAAGAGTGGCTAACAAGTAAAATCATTGCATTTGAAGACACAAATCCCAAGGCAGACTTGTTTGCAAGAATCAGAGACGCCGCTCCCAACAGGAAACTGTTTCAGACGAATGATCTGGCACGACGACTCGGTCATGTAGGTCTTCGATCTCCTGTTGCTCACTGTGAGCTAAACCCGATTGAATTGGCTTGGTCAAAAGTCAAACGGTACTTGAAAGAGCACAACCAAACCTTCAAGCTGGCCGACTTGGAAGAACTGGTATCTGCAGCGTTTCAGTCTGTGACTCCGGAGATGTGGAGATCGTACTGCAAACACGTAGAAAAGAAGAAGAAAATTTCTGGAAAAAAGACGGGATGCAGGAAGACCTCGTGGAGAGATTCATCATCACAAATGAGATAGACGACGACGCTGACGACTACGAAGTGACGGAATTCGATAGTGATGTTCCCTATCAAGACGAAAAAGAAGACATTGGCCAGCCAAGCCCAGACGAACACGAGCAAGCGTTGCTGAACGCAGACGAAGCTTTGAACTAGAGTAATTAAACGTAATGAGGTAATTGACGTGGCATCTGCTTTTATGACCACTTACCTATAATCTTATCCTAGCATAACGTTTCAATAGACTAATGGTTTTGATATGCAAAAACGTTATCCTCCTGGCTGCGTCTTAATTACGTGATCGGTTGATGCGAAGATCGTCGCTTACCGACGAAGTACACAGGAGTTATTGCGATTTTTGTAAATATACAGTGAACGCGAACAGAGAGTAGTAGAGTCTGACCCTGAGTTGATTGCAGGAGTGACGACCATGTCCACTTTCTAGTAAATCAAAAGGCACATCAAAGGGACGTGCATGACCATGTACGGATGGATCAACTTACCGAAAGGTGCACGCTCTTGTCTTTTTGGACTCTTCCCAACTCTGTCAGCGATGACATTACGTGTTTCCGAATGCCCGCTACAGAAATGAACACGTGCATGTGTTTCTATAGTTCTTAGCGCGTATACATGTATCAAAATTGTTACTTACATTCTCCGAAGTTGAGCTGAGGAATGGTGCATGTTGGTGCAAGCTTCTTGACGAGTTTCTCCGGCCAGAGTCCTCTAGCTGTGTGTAGCAAACTATGAAGTCGATACTACTGTCACGTCCGCCTCGTGTCTATCTTGTACGTCAACGGACGGATGTCTATGAAAAGTGTAATTGTCCATGGATGACTGTTCGGTGCGTTTAGTACTCCGAGGAAAAACCGTCCGGAATCTGAGTCATCTTCTACAGTAACTGTCTTTCACTACGACAAACTGTAGCATAATGTCCTACTTTACGACACTTTGAGCATTTGGCTTCACGTGCTGGACAGTTGGCTCTACAGTGTTCTGGTGAGCTTTCGCATCCACTACAGGATTACTTCGATCCACATCCACGTTTCACTTCAGCTGGATTTGTCTTGGTGTGAGTGGTGCGTGTGTACTGCGTAGGCTGTTTTCGTTTGGTCTTGTTTACTGCTCCAACCTCTCTCTCGTGTTCACTCGTGGCGTCTATTAGAGCTTTGCTACGCAGTGTTTTCTGCTGTTCTTTTATCAGTTCAGATTGTCTCACTGACGTTACGGCTTTCTCGAGGGTAAGTTGGTGGTCCAACTGCAAATTTTCAGACAAGCGAGCATCCCGTATGCCAACGACTATGCGGTCCCGGATTAGGTCGTCATGTAATGCCCCAAACTGGCAATACTCAGCAAGTCCAGACAATGATGTTACGAAAACTTCTACCGGCTCACCTTCTTCTTGATGGCGCAGATTGAATCGGGCTCTTTCGTATATTATATTGCGTTTCTTGATAAAGTGAGACCCGAAATTCTCTTTCACCGTCTGATGTTTACCTCTTCTACATGGCCGTCAGTGCTAGGGGTGTTAAGATGTCTTCTGCTTGTTCACCCATTGCGTAAACCAACGTGGACACTTGAGTTTTTCGCTCTTGTTGCTCAGTCCAGTCACGGCTCGATATAGTCTCGTAGCCAGTCCCCTTTCTGCCGCGTCATCTTTCCAGGCGAAATGAGGTCTGGTGAACAGGCTTTGATGTTGCTGTGTGCCGCGTCGGCTATCTAAAGACCGGATTTGGTTTCTTATACGCTTCACTGAAGACCAGACTTGTATGCAAGCAGTGCAATTTTATCTCGTTAGCTTCTCTCACAACTCTAAGACTACAGCTAGAGTCGTTGCTGTGTTGTGAAATCTGCATGTCTACGGCTACAATTAATTAATAAACGCGGCCGCGGAAACGTTGACAGGCTAGGCTTCCATCTTCTACGCAATCTGTCATGATCGACGTCGTACTTAGCGTTTGTGTGCTTGTGTCGCAACGGAGACTGAATGCGAACGTACTCGATGTAAGGCAATGCACAAAACACGTGAGATGATTACCCAAACCCAGAAAGACGACTCGTCTTGTTTCGATAACGTCAGCTCCAAGCCCTTCAATTCCAGTACCAGATATCGCTCACTCTGGACTGTCCGCGGCTTTAAACGTCAAAACAGCTTCGAGTACGTTCGCATCCAGTCAGTGCGTTTGCATTCAGTCGCCGTTGTGACACAAGCGCACAACACTAGACGTCTAGAGGACGTCGAGCCTGCCGACGTCAACGTTCCCGCGGCCGCATTTAATTGTTGCTGTAGACATGCAAATTTTACAAACAGCAACGACTGGAGCTGTAATCTTCGAGTTCTCTACGGAACAAGAGAAGCTAATGAGATAGGATGCACTGCTTGCATACCAGTCTGGTCTTTAGTGAAGCGTTTAAAGGGTAACTGACATGAAAAAATCAAAAATTATTTTATTGCACTTTTCGTTAGTTCTTAACGTTCGTATGCCCAAGAATTAAAAGTTTAATTTTTGAAGCTATATTCGTGAAGATATTGAGGCGCAAAGTTGCTTCCGGGTGTTTAGTAGGCGTATACCCGCGTGACATCACAAGAGAAACGGAAGTGGCTAGAGCGCATGCTGGCAATAGTAAAGTCCTACGAGAAACTAGACGTCTGGTTGTCTGCTGGCTGCAGCAATGCGCTCAGAAAGGAAGTGTGGCTTTGATTCACTTCTCCAACAATGCCAAGATGTGAAAGTAATGGGCAACGCGAGTGAAACAAGCGAGAAATCGGTGGGATGGGCCAACCACACGTTCAGACCCGTCTAGTGCGTATTCTCAGCCGGAATGTTTCGAAACGGAGGATTACGTTAGTAGGAGGCTTTGGGCTTTACCCCAAGGTAAAAGGAGACTGAAGTCTGAAGCAGCAAGCTGCGCTGGCGATTTATACTAGACGAAGCCATTGCAACGTGACAATGTGAGAAAGTCAACAAATATAGAAGAGAAGAAAAGGCTGAAAGAAAGAATAAGAAATGGAGCGTAAGTCCTATAAAATTCTACGATCGATAGAGTTGCTTGTGACTATTTTCTACTTACTGCTAGAGCGTGAAAGTAAGTTTGAACCGAAGAGATGAGCTTCTCTTGATGTTGATGTGGATTACGTCGACAATGCTGAAGAATCTGATCAGTGTCCTGCTGTTAGTCCTGGACTCCAGTACGAAGCATTCGCAGGTATATGAGTGTACGTTTTTTTATTCCTTACTGTTGGTTGCAATGCCAATTGTTGTTGTTGTTATTGTTGTTGTTAGTGGTGGTGTGTTTCTGGTTATTTAGAATTACTGTCTGTGTACTTACAATGCCTTGGCAAAATGGCTCTTTTTATTTTTTGTTGTACTTCACACAGTAGCTTTGTTATTTAAAAATGCTAGCAAACATGCAATACAATATCAAGTTATTTATAAAAGTAATGTTGCTCTTACAGATTGTTGTTGGCTGCTTTGTATAAAATGGAAATTCTACGAGGTCACAATTTAAATGTCAGAAGGCACTATGAGACATTATAGAGTATCTCAAGTAAAAGAAAGCCATCAATAATTTTTCATGTGAAACATAATTGTCACTGGAACTACCAGTGAATGGTGTTATTTTTGTTTGTAGGTTGTGAGAGTTGATGAAACTTCTGGAGATTGCAATCAATTATCAACAATCCTCCCACCCATCCTTTTACAGCAGTTTCCAACATCCTCATAAATTAGAGTCGGTTTAATTAATTAAGAGAGATTTCATAATCTCGTTTGCTCTGACCATGGTTAATTGACTAATTCTCAAATGTTCGTTTGTTTAAAATGAAAAAGGTGAGAAGAAGCCAGTTAGATCTAGATTACTGGTATCAATTTATGATTCAATTAATTAGTGAGCATGGATGACAGTACAACTCATGTTCTCTCCGACCCACTTCCAGCACACGGAGTCTTGTGAGTTGATGATTTCTACATGACTCACCCTTCATTTCTCACGCTTTCTTTCAGCCTTCTCTCCCCTTCTGTATCTGTTGACTTCCTCACATTGTCACTTTGCAATCCTCTCAATGGCTTCCTAGTACACAAATCACCAGCGCAGCTTGATGGTTCAGGCTTCAGTCTCCATTTATTTTGGGTAATAGCCCAAAGCCTCACAGTAAGTGACTGACTAACGTTATCCTCCGTTTCGAAACATTCCGGCTGAGAATACGCACTATACGGGTCTGAACGTGCCGTTGGCCCATCTCACCGATTTTTCGCCTGTTTCCTCGCGCTGCTCATTTCTTTGACATCTTGGTATTACTGGAGAAGCGAATCAAAGCCATGTCTTCTTTCTGAGCACATTACTGCAGCCAGCAGGCAACCAGAGGTGTTCTATCTCGTCAGACATTTTCTATTGCCAGCTAGCCACTTCCGTTCCTCTTGTGACGTCACGGTGGGTACGCTTACGCCTCGATATCTTCAATAATGTAGCTTCAAAAATTAAACTTTTAATTTTGGGGACATAAAAACATTAAGAACAAACGAAAAATGCAATAAAATAATTTTTGATTTTTTCATGTCAGTTACTCTTTAAGAAACTAAATCCGGTCTTTAGATAGCCGATTTCTGGCTACGCGGCACACAGCGACATCAAAGTCTGTTCACCAGACCCCATTTCGCCGGGCTCGGCGGAAAGGGGTACGGCTACGCGAGACTAGTCTCGATATCGCTCAAACTTATTGCTCCACCGCACCCGTTGTTGCGGGAGGGAGAAATCGAATGGTTTTGGTAGCCATGGGGACCGAATCCCTGTCCTGTCACCGTGTACTATTCGAGATTGTAGAGCGAGACACGGATGCAGTTTACTACACGTGGTTTATCCAATACACCACAGAACAGAGCATGCGCCTTGCAACAACATACTAACACGTATGTAAGCGCTACTGCTACACATACGACTTCTGAGAACCTCACAAACGTCTCGATCTCAGTCTGTATTTGCTGCAAAGTTGTCACTAAAACTCATCACTTAATTGCGAGAGTCTTAATGCAAAACGAACACTCAAGTAGAGCTAAAATAATTGTACAGCGGCGTAAGTGCAAGGCCAATTTCTTTGATCTTTCATAATTATAGCCTGCATATATCGTGATAACATATTTATAGCTCCAGCAATTTTTTGTCAAATATTGTTATTTTATAAAGCTTATGTTATTGGACAACGTGTGGTTTAAACATACAATTGAGTCTTAGCATCTTGTTCTGATGATTAAACGGCATCTCTTAGTAATATCACTCTGTTGAATATACCAACTGATCTTGCTTATTGCGTACAAAAGTTAATGTTGTGTAAGTATAAATATCCAAGAAATGTGTTTGTGTAGTATAAATATCTACTTTATTAGTGTCACCGTCATAAAAATAGAAATATAACAACTGTTTAAAAATTATAGTTACCTCAACGAAGTAGATTTAAAACTTTTAAAAGTATACCAATAATTGGTACATAAAAGGAAAATGCACAAAATTGGCATTTACTATTGAGTTGAAATATAGTCAACGTTAGATGCTATCCGTATCCAAGCTATATAGACTGTTTGTAATGCATTGTTATACATTTTCCACGGTACTAGAAACTTGAATGCGATCAAGCGGTCTAGCTGGGTCGAGTTTGAAAATTGGCTAGCATTCCCAATGCTATTCGGTTCTACTGGCAGTTTAGTTTAACGCTTGTTGCAATCACAAATTTATAAATCCAAAACAGCAATGTTGTCTGCAATCTACCGCAGTCAGCACACACGAGCGCTTGTAGCAGCTACGAAATATATGAGAAGACGCGCGTATGTCTAATCGACCTGCTACCAGAATGATTCTTTGACTAAATTACAATTGCAGCGCTGCATGAGCAACACTTTGCTAACCCCAAATTTTAGTTATCCGGCTTTGTAAGGTCGACGCCTATTTGGTTTCCACACTTATATACTTGGTTCCGCAACCAAATGGATGCATGTGATGAGCTGTATATACGTGGTTTCGCGACCACTAGGTTGCCGAAACGAACTTCTTCTGATTCCACGTTCAATGGCAATAATTTGCAGTGCCGAAGAGATGAGGACTACCGAAATGCAAGCGTAAGGTGTCCGTTGTGAAATTTCGGTGGCTTGCGATGTTGTTTGGCATGAAGCAAAGAAGTATACGACTAGAAAGAGCGACAGCAGACCGAGTAGGGTCTAATTGCACACCACGTCCTGTTTATTGGTATGACATGTCACTTAGTTAATTTTTTGCATTCATGTGGCAATCTATAGCTATAGACATCGGACGGTACAATTTTGTTGGCATATATGTCTAAGAGCAGCGCAGCACGTATACGTATTTGACAAGCAAGACAACATTCGTCCGAGGTACGTTCGGCTAATAGGAACGAGAAAACTCCCTGCATTCCTGCATGGTTCTCCTCACAAAGTCAGGCGAGTCATCGCACGCAGTCTTCTTCCCAGACAAAACGTTTTCTTTCCGGTGTCGAAAAGGTTTCTTAATTCCTACTTCTATTATTGTACGAAACGGCTTCTGTTCTCGTGATGGTCACATATAAATATTTATAGACTTTCCGTAGTCGAAGCATCTCTTTGTTTTTCCAAACGAATAGTATGAGTAGGCTGCGTGGACGTACGACTCCATTATCAATGATGGTCTTCACCTATATCTGGATTCAGTTCCTAAACTCGTCGCAGAACACTTAAAGTGGGGCGGCGGCGGCGGTTGCATCGACGTCCTTCTAAGCTATAGTCTCACGTACGTAGCCAGTCTTCCTTTCGACTTCCGTACCCCGGGGAAAGTTTGTTGCAATTCCTTTGACGTTGTCCTGTTGGCGCATCACCGAGTAGTCAAGTGTTTTAGCTAATTACTGGTAGGAAACCTGTGTTATTCTAGAGCTCGTCATGCATGTCTTGTTTTCCTGTCAAGAGGAAGCCGTGCGTATATTACGAGATCCTGTCGGTTTCATTTCATCCGGTCGTCTATCCAGACTCTCCCCGTAGGAATGAGAACGACACGATCTTATACGCTA
Organism: Corticium candelabrum; assembly: GCF_963422355.1. NCBI lineage: Eukaryota > Metazoa > Porifera > Homoscleromorpha > Homosclerophorida > Plakinidae > Corticium > Corticium candelabrum. Next base: position 3,823,007 of record NC_085095.1, read on the forward strand.
TGTTTGCGCTTCCTTTTGCCAAAACGTTAGCTGAGGCAGTTTGCTCAAATTTGACGTTCCTAAGGAGAATTGGACCGGAAACAAGAAATGCAAGAAGAGCTCTAGAATACGACAAGATTTTATCAGTAATTAGCCAAGGTGATGGACACCTGACCACTGTAAACCTCCACCTAATTCACCGTAGCTTTCACCGTTTATTGGTAAATCGGCAACAAGACAACAACAAAGAACTGTATCGAACTCTCCCGCTGTACGGTAGTCGAAAGGGAGATGCACTGGTTACGAGAGACTAGCACAGAAGGACGTGGTTGCAACCGCTGCCACCTCACTGTAAGTACTCTGCCTCCGATTCGACGAGTTTACGAACTGAATCCAACTAGATAGGTGAAACCATCATTGATAATGTAGTTTTACGTACCATTGTCATAAATTTCAAAAGCAGTGTGCTGATAACATTCTTTTTTTGACAAAACAGAGATGGTTCGTTTATACAAAAAGCTTATAAATATTTAAAAGTGACAACCACGAGAGAAGAGGTCGTTTGGTAGAAAAGAAAGTAAACAGAGGAAACCTTTCTGACACCGCAAAGAAGACATTTTTACTCTGTAAAGAAGACTGCGTGCGATGACTCAGTTCGACGTTTCCCAGAGGACCAGGGAGTTTTCTCGTTTTAAATAGCTGACCACGCCTGGGAACAGGTACACGTAGGTTAAACAAATCGTACTGTCAGATGTTCAGAGTGTAACATGAATGCAAAGAAATTAAGTGCTAAGTGACATGTCATGTCAAAACACAGGACGTGGTGTGAAATTAGACCTCATGCGGTATGCTGTCGCTCTTTCCAGTCGTACTTCTTTGCTTTACATTTAGAGACAACTTTCTTCTAGTGGCTTTCGTATGCCAAACGGCACTGCAAGTCACCGAAATTCCACAGCTGACACTTGGCGAGAGCATGTCTGTATAGTCCTCATCTCTTTGGCAGAAGTCTCACATAATTTCCATTAATCATGGAATGAAAAGAAGCGCGTTTCGGCAACCTAGTGGTCGCGAAACCAAGTATGGTTACAGCTCGTAGCATCTATTCGGTTGCGGAAGTAAGTATAAGTGCGAGAACCAAATAGGCTGGCGTCGACCTCACGAATCCGGATTAAACTAAAAATTTTAGTTTCGATGGGGTTTGCAGCGTGTTACTCCGCGCGGCAATTGCATTAGTCAAAGAATCATTACTAGAGCAGGTCGATTAGAGGTCTTCTCGTTTACGTTACAACACAGAATTGCTACAAGCGTCAGCGGTGTGCTGATTGCAGCACATTGGAAACAACCTTGCTGTTTTTGATTAATATATTTGTAAGTGTAAGAAGAGTTAAATAGAGTACCAGTGGAACCGAGCAGTAACAATTTCGATTCGAAACAGACTCGAGTGCATGTTTCAACCACATGTCCATACAAAGACTTATAAAGCCGAGCAATTTGTTGTGATTCATGCAATTTGCTTGACTGTACTTATAGATGCACTGTGTTTGTATACGCCAAGAATAACTTACCACACCGCACATGCAGACATTCTTAAAATCTATTTGCGTCCATCTTTATAATTCGCCTTTCAGGAAATTTCCGCGTGAATGCGATTGTATAAATGTTTCAGTATCGTCTGCACAGCTCAGTTCACTCGACAGAAAGTTGGCCCGTGTATACGACAGCATTGATTATTTGTTATGGCTGCAAAATTGTTTGCCTTGCTTTCTGTCTTTCTCGTTGCGGCTTCTTGCTTCTACAATGCAGACGGCTGGATGCGACGCAGTACCTCTTCTCCTATCACAATAACCTATTGTGTTTGGAGGTATGAATATGTCTGCTATTTATATCCGTCCTTCATCTGCGTTTATGAATACCGCTGCGTTACAATGACGATAATACTTCAAAAGCGGAGCGTGACAGATGATGGCATCATTGAATGTGTACCAACGAAATTGAGTGAAATGGACTGTGACGAAGACGGCCGAGTCAGCCATCGCGAGTTTGTTGTAGCATTGACACTCGATGAAAGTAACGATACATCTAGAAGAGCTTTTGAAGATGGAGATAAGAACGGTCAGTTTATATTTTCCAATAATGACTATACTACAGTAAATGATGTCTGTCTCTACACAGGAGATAAATATCTGAACGCAGTAGAACTGAGAAATATGGCTGCAAAAAATCGCTACTGCCTACAAAAGCAAAGACGCCAGCGACAAGTGCTCGATAGTCAACTGCCAGGAAATTTTGAGCTTTACGATACAAACAACAATGGAGAGATCGACGGGATAGAGTTCAGCGATCAAGTGAACAATGTGCACAATGGAACAATGACTGTAAATAGTTTTGGCATGATAATGAAGAAAATAGCTGGATGTAAGAATTTATCAAGTTTACGATATTTTATCGTTCCGTTGTTGCACATTTTACCTTATAGGTGATGGCGTAATCTCTAAAGCGGATTTTGACATGGCTGTGGCCGTGACTATGCCGTGGCTGTTCAAACCAGGTGACGGAGCCGAAGGAGCCGAGCAAAGAAGGCTGCTGCAAAAGCAAATAGAGGAAGAAGATGAGATACAGAAAGACGGCGATCCAGCTATCGGCTACGTCGGCCAGTCAAAAGAATACCAAGATGTCAACGATAATAACGAGGAAGGAGACAAAAACGATGCAAAAGCAGAGAGAGAAGACGATGTGCGCAGGGGGTAGGGATCGGCAGTGACAGCTGATTCTGTGCAGACTCGACTGAAACGGGACTAGAATAGCTCGTTGTAACAGTGCTAGTTGTTGTAGTGTGGTGTTGTTGTTGCTGTTGGCTGCTGCTAATAGTTTGTACGTCTGCATGCATGGGTCCTTCTTGTTTAGACCCATGAATTTAACACAGCAAACTAAAGAACTCCGAGCAGTGTCTCAACAGGTTCTAGACGTTTGCCGCATCTTTATTAGAAATTGAATCACAGCAAGCCTTCACTGTTGATTTAAAAAGTGTGATCTATACGTTGCAGAGCCGTTGTCGCTATATCCAGACTGCCAAGCATGCAGTAACACACCACTTACTAATGTAGAACATGGGCGTATCATAAAGATTTTCGATGACGAAGTTCCCACGATGAAATGAATATTTACGGAAGATTCCACATTTCAAACTTTTTACAGATTACACACTTCTCTTTACATAGATGTACGTGTATGTAAGTGTACATCGTAAATAGTGCAAAGCTTGTCGAGATCCTAGCTTCCTATGTGTACTACTGTAAGTGTGTTGTTGAGATGTGCGTGATGGTATGAGCGACCGGTAATGACGTTGTTTTAAGCCAATCACAGACTCAATAGTTTATGATGTCACAATACAGTTGTAAGTCACGTCTAGTGGACTAGCTGTACGTACTGTACGGCTCCGGGTTTAGCATGCCATTGTCACGGGACTGTAAGAAAATGTGCAGGCTCGAACTCCTCGAGATGACTTGAAGACTGCGGCAAAACTGCAACTAAATGTGAGAACACGTCCCTTTAACAAATAATATCGACATCTGGTTCCGTAACATTATTGCTATGCGTCGTATTTGTCAAAGAGAGTGTAAGTATGTTTGTGCCAGATTGTTGATCTTCAGCAGCTCTAGAGAGCTCAAGCGAATCCACGAGCCGTCTTTTTGCAGAGATAACAGCCAGACAAACTTTCGATTTTCTCGTTTGTTTTTGGTTTAGTAGATTTTTTGTAAGCTTTCGCTTCCTTCTTGTTACGGCAGGCAGAGACTAGAATGGCAAATCTGGTTTTGTATGTATGTCGCAATCGATGAAATTCTTGCAAACTATATATAATTGTAAGGGTATATAGTATAGATATGTACCAGTGTGGGAATGTATACACAATAGATATAGAATACCACTATACATGGTGTCAGGCAGTGGACTCGACGTCCCAGCTACGGAAATGTGAGCTCGCCTAGGAATAAGCGCGAATTCGAAAAGGAACAAGCAACGCAATGGTAGAACCGGAGAGAGTCGCTCTGGATGACAGCATGGAAGCAGGAGCAGCAGCGCAAATTGCCGCAACGTCATCAACGGTATTGCTGCAAGGACCTGTCCCGATGCCGCCCAAGCTGAGAGTTACAGGAGACCTGGGACAGAATTGGAAGAAATTGAAACAGGTCTGGAACTCGTATGAGGTAGTCTCTAGACTAAATAAACAAGCGCATGACTACAGAGTTGCAACGTTTATAACTTGCATTGGGTCGGAAGCGCTAGAAATCTACAATGCACTACCATTTGAGTCTGAACACCACAAGATGAACATGGGGAAAGTGCTACGATTGATGGAAGTCCATTACGTAGGCAAGACAAACATCATCTATGAGAGATTTCAGTTTCAGAGTAGACTGCAACAAACTGGGGAAACGGCTGAGCAGTACATAACGGTCCTGCGCGCCTTGGCACAAACGAGTCAGTTTGGAGCATCACTAGATGAGCGAGTGCGAGACCAATTAGTATTTGGTGTGCGCGAAAACGGACTAAGGAAGCAACTATTGCAGGTGAGAGACTTGGCATTAGCAATTTGTGTGGATATGTGCCGTGCATTTGAAGCAACAACCACACACATGAGAGTCATGACCGGGGGAACACCTGATGTTGTTGATGCAGTGGAACAATCCAAGCATACCAAGAGCAAGCCACCTGGTGAAAAGTCGCTAAAGAAGTCACGCAAGCATTCACGCCCAACGTATCAAGGTCTTGGCGAAGGTATGTTAAAAGAAGCATGCAATTACTGTGGATATGTGCATGAACGGGGTAAATGTCCTGCGTATGGAAAGAATTGTGCAGTGTGTAACAAACCCAATCATTTCGCCAAAGTCTGCAGAGGTAAAGGAAAACCGCAACGTAAACAAACTGTGCATGCCACCCTTGATGACTATGATGATGCAGACAATGAGGACAAAATGTTTTCCTTGACACTAACGCCAGATGAAGTGAATAGCCTAGGAGATAGTGCACATCAGAAACGAATACTAGCCACTATGATGGTTGATACAAAGGTAGTCAAATTCCAAGTGGACACAGACGCTACGTATAATGTGATGAGGCTAAGTGACCTGCCTCCAGGCAAAAAGCTAGAACCTGTAGACAAAGTTCTAACCATGTACAATGGCACTAAGATGAAAGCACATGGAAAATATGTATTGAATGTGAGAAATCCGAAGACAAAGCAGAAGCACAGAGTGGAGTTTGTTGTAGTGAAGCAGCGAACTCCATACTAGGTGCACAGTTGGTACAGAAGATGGGGTTAGTGGAAGTACGCTATGATCGAATTCATGTAATAGATGACCCCAAGCCATTGCAACAAGAACCACTCACAGAGACTAGTCAAAAACAGCACAAAGAAACTCTCATATCTCATGAAGTTCCATCACGACCTTGGTCAAAAGTCGGCAGCGATTTGTTTCAAAGGAAGGATCATCATTATTTAGTCTCAGTAGACTACTACAGTTTCTTCATTGAAGTTGAAAAACTTACAACAACAAACACTACAGCAGTCATCAGGGCCATGAAAAAGCAATTTGCAATACAATTCAAATGAATTTTAGGACTTTGCCAAAGCATGGGAATTTCAAAACAACATGTCTAGTCCTGGACATCACAAAGTAATGGGAAAGCGGAAAATGCTGTGAAAATAGTATTAACTATTATGAGAAAAGCAGAGAAGTGTGGCAGAGACCCCTGGGAAGCATTACTTGAATATCATAATACCCCCACAGAAGGGATGGAATCGAGCCCAGCTCAAAGAATGATGAGCAGACGAACAAAGGGATTCTTGCCAACAACAGAAAATCTTCTCAAGAGACACATCTAGGACGACATGGCCAATATACAAAGGAACAAAATGAAACAACAAAAAATATATGATAAAACAGCCAATGATTTGAGAGAGTTGCAACCAGAAGCTAGGGTGATGATTGAACCCTTTGGTTATGGCAAACAGTGGCAAAAGGCAACAGTGACAAAACAAATAGAACCAAGATCATATGAAATAGAGACAATAAATGGTACCAAATTGATCAGAAACAGAAAACATCTGAGACAAATGAAACAGAACATAGTCAAAATCAGCAGAAGTTGAGCCAAGTGACTGGTAAAGGCAAGACAGGAGTAGACTTGCCAATGACAAGAACATCAAGTCAAGAAAGAAAACAACAGCAGCAAGCCAGTCCTAAACAGACTCAGAGAAGTAGTTGTAGAATAACTAAAATGCCAGCATATTTAGCAGATTGTAAGCTCTGCTAGCGTAGAGTAAGAGACCTTTTTTGGGTAAAGAAGGAAGGGTGTAAGGGTATATAGTATAGATATGTACCAGTTTGGGAATGTATACACAATAGATATAGAATACCACTACAACAATATCAGCAATAACTGAGTGCGAGTCAAAAGAAGTTACACGCACTCCACTAACCGTTTTTACATGTGACAACGCAACATACGGCAGGGGCGCATTTCTTTAATCTCCACATCTAATCCAGTTGAGCTTCACTGGATTAACTGGAAGTATTCCAGTGGAATTGGATTAGTGTGGAATAAAGAAACATGCAAGTAGACGTGAGCATGCGCATTGACTTAGTAGTTCGAATGGATTAATCTTGTCCTTTTTGCATGCCTATGGCTGCATTTGCAGCGTTTGTGTTTGTTTTGTTGTTTGACGACACGAATTTGTTGCTACTGACTCTTACTGGTAGCTTTGATGGTTTGGGTCCCCTTCTTGGAGGCATTGATACACCGTCGACAATCAGTTCGCATCTCTGGGTTTACGGAAACTGTTGTTCTGCGTTATCATGCTGATGACTTTAGACGGCATTTTCGTGTTTCAAGGAAGACTGCAGATACTTTGACCTCTGCTTTCGGGCACTGCAGAGAAATTCAAAACTTTCAGCAAAGGGGAAGACCTTCTGGACGTTCAGAAACAGCTACTGGTAACATTATGGATGTTAGCAACACAAGAGACTATCAGAAGTGTAGCAGACAGGTTTGGGATATGTGGCGCAACAGTGTACAGAACTGTTCGGCGTGTCATCACTGCCATTGTTAGGAATTGGACTTCCAAAGTCATTGTGTGGCCTTACTCTGTTGAAGCTGTTTGTTCTATAACAGAAGGATTTTGTAGTCGTCGTGGCTTGCAAATGGTATTGGGTGCCATTGACGGATCACACATACCGATTAAAGCATTGAACCAAGAGTCATACATCAACAGAATAAACTTCTATTCAGTAGTACTTCAAGCAACTTGTGATCATCGGATGATGTGTCACAGACTGTTTTGCAGGCTTCCCAGGTAGTACACATGTTGCGCGAGTTTTGAGAAATTCCGACCTGTTTGATCGAATCAGTGAATCTAGAGATACTATGTTTCCTGGAGGAAGTTTCATATTGGGAGATTCTGCTTACCCATTGTCAGCATGGCTACTAACACCCTATTGAGACAACGGCCATTTAACTTCCCAAACAGAGAAACTGCAACTATTTACATTCATCGACTAGAATGGTCATAGAAAGAACATTTGCTCTTTTGAAGGGACGTTTTCGTCAATTGAAGTATATGGATATTGACCGAGTTGAAGATTTTCCAAATATCATATTAGCAGCTTGCACGCTTCATAACATCTGCCTTATGTCTGAAGGGGATGTTGATGACCTCGTGGATGATGATGCTATTGGTATGGACGAAGATAGCTGTAATCCTTACAATGATGTAGCTACTACTATTAGTAGTGCTGGTATGAGAAATGAAGGCAAAGTGAAACGAGACCTTGTAACTGAACAGCTGTGGGAACAGTGTAGAGTTTTTCTACATTAGTGTTGTTCATAGGCTGTGTTGTTTATGTTGTATTCAGAGATCTAATAATGACGCTGCAACTTTGTTTTCCTTCTTGTTACACGAACAAAACAAATTGGTGCCACAAACGCAACTAATACACTCAGACATCGGATACAGTCACGAAGAATTAACAAACCTTAATCTGCAACATGCTTATAGTATAATAGGCTCAACTCGTGTATTACTGAGCAAGTAAAGATCAGTTACATACTCAGTGCTTGTGTGCCATATCTTGAACGGTTTCAACCAGATCCTTCAGTAGAGACATCTTTTCAGTCTGCATCTGCTTAAGAAAGGCAAAATTTTCTTTCTCTTCTTCTGCCTTTCGCTCTTCCATTGTTTGCAGCAAGATGATAATATCCTGTTTGGAGAATCCTTTCGTCTTGGTGGTTTCTCCTTTCATCTTCTTTCTTGGTGGAATAGGAAGGTCTTGCTCTGTATCAGATTCAATGGCTGCCTTGTCATACACTCTCTCAGTATCATTACAGGTTGTATGGCGGCTTCCAACAATCTCAATGTCAGCTGATATAGAAGACGATGTGTAGCTACTGGCAACATTAGTAGTGTCAAACTCTGGTCTGCTACCAAGGGTCTCATGTAGCTCAGTGTAAAATGCGCAAGCTCTCCTGCTGTTTGCTGTGAATAACCACAAGAAACCAGACTACTTAAAATCATAATGTTAAAGTCTTTTAACTGAAACAAACCTGTTTTTAGTTATGGTCAACCGTTCTACGATACAAGGACCTCAGAATTTTCCACCTAGTTGAGCATTGGGTTCCTGCGACCTTGTAGCCATGTCGCTGTAATACTGAGGCTATCTTTTTCCGCACACTGCCTTTCTTTGTTTTGGTGTCCTGAAACTCTTTTTGGTAATCACGGTAAGGGTCTAACAACATTAAGGTGTCAGCACGACCCCAGTGATACCCACCACTGTTGGATGATTGCAGTGACTCTTCATCTTGCTGACTTTCTTGCAATTGACCACTTGCAATTGAGCCTCAGAAGCATCTGCTTGAGTACTGTTAGCAGGTGATGGCAAATGACTAAATCCTCTTTAGCTAGTACCTTGTGACGTCTGCTGCATAACAGACCTTGAAAGAACGTTGTCTGCAAATATTGTAGCAGAAACGCGGCCCCATTCCATCAAGCCCGCTAGGTCTCCAAACAATGAGACCTACACCTAAAGGAAACGATTCTACGTCGTCTGCTGTTGAGGCTTGCTTAATCAAAGCGTTTCCGCTTCATCTTCGCGCGCGTGTACTACTTGGCCACGCCTATCTCCACAAACTAATCCACTTTCTCGCTGGATTAGTTTGTGGAGTTTGGGTGAGCTCAACCGGATTAGGTTGTGGACATAAAGAAACGCCCCCAGAACACGTAGTAAGATATCCACAATTGCACAATCAAGAGAGAGGCTTTGGCACTTATGAATAGTGGCAGCTTAAGCGAGGAAAGGAAATTGTTGTCTGTACACATGAAAATTTTCCCAGAACAAGAAACCTGCTTTTTCTCTTTGAAATTTTGTAGCCCCTCATGCCATTGTCAAAGTTAACAGTCACAGCATTACTTTCTACGGCATTCACCGTTCCAAGTGCACCGTTAAGACCATTACTCGTGTCGATGCTTCTGCGCAACATAAATCTGGCTCCAACAACAAGACAAAGTACAGCTTCTAACCCAGCTGTTAAGTTACAGTCCTTTTTCCATTTTTGTGTGGTCTTGGTTTTATCTACTTGATCTTTGCAAGGCAGTTGAACCCGAAGCGACTGCAGCGAATTTAACAATCCAAAGTTAAATTTATCACAAGCTTTTCTGGTGGAAAACAAACAAAAAGCAGGTAAACAATTTGATTTCTGCAGCTGCGTAGTGTCAATCACTGGGCAGTTGGTTATTCTTCGCTTGAGAATTTTATTAGTGTTTTAGTAAGACAATCACGTAGAATTTCATCTAGAATAACAATAAATTCTGTGTCGGATTTCTCTGACGATGATTGATGGTAATCTTATCATAAACTACACTGTCTTTCCAGAAGTTGACTGTCGTCAATGCTTACATCCAAGTTTACTTAGGATGGCCCTTTTATTGAGTTTCTCAAACACGTAATCTTCATTAACTGGAGGCAGTTGCAGAAAGATCTCCGAGAAAGAGGATGTTTGTGGAACCGAACCAGTTGTCGAATCCAAACACCTCATCAAGGCTCAAATGAATGTAGGCGATTTTGAGACTGGACAACATGGAAACGTCATCAATGACGATCAGTTTCAGATTGCACAGTTTCTCTTCGCATTATCTTTTGAGTCTTTTGGTAGTCTCCCGTAGCCAGTTGTCTGTACTTCATGTTCGATTGGCAATTGAAACAAGCGATGAACCGTCACTCCACCAACATTGAAGGCAGTTGTTGCTGCAACACAACAAATGACTGAATTTTTCTTTCCTTCCAAACAGTGCCAACGTGATCTCTAATGGCTTCAATTAGGAAAGACTTTCCCGTTGCCCCTACTGACGGACAAACATGTCACATAGTCCTTCCTCGTGTTGCTTCTAGTGCAGCAGGTGGTTTGACACGTGGTTGAAGACTGTTGCTTGATCACTATTCAACATTGAAAGACGGTCTATCAAGTTCAGTTGGTTTACGCAATTAAGCTGCAAGTCTTGCTCATCATCCATACCTGCTACCCCTTCACCTATGGTTTGCGTCTTTCACCAAGGTCTTCAAGAGCACTGTTCACCGCTTCTTCAGTTTTCCTAGCCTCATCAATTTTTTCACGTTCATCTGTGCTTGAAGAATGCGCTGCAGTTTTTTAATGATGGAAATTCAAGTCACTGTTCTTATGTAACATGTTGCTAAACGATTCTCAGCAATTTTATCCTCATTCATTAGTTGACTTACATCTATGAATGGCACAAAAAGCAGGAGCAAGGAATAGAAATAGTCTTTTTTCTGATCTTCTTTGCTAGAATCGAATAGTTTGTGATTGACAAGCAATGATTTTGATCTCTTGCGGTACTTGTCTCGACGTCTTTCTTAATTTTGTACGAAATTGTAAAGATAGACGTCGTCATGTGGCCTGTTGGGGTAAAATTTGTCATTCAAGTTGTCCTCAAAGATCTCTGCTGAATCCGTGACAATTTTCTTGAGGTCTTCCAACTTTGTATAGTTCTTTAGCCTTCGAGATCTCTTTTGAACGAAAGATAACGTCGATCCACTGTACAGTCTTGGACTTCTCACAGAGACGGTCGCCAAGCAGTATGTCACTAGCTTTGTACAGTCCACATTCACGAGAGCGCAAACTGCAAATGCCAAAGGTCCAGAGTTGACTACAGCTGTTTTTTGTTAGATTCAACTTGGTGCCAAAAGTCTTGCAGATTACTTCTTTCAGCTTTCGTAACCTACCCGATGACATAGAGTGCAAGTGCAAGAGACGTTCTGCAATAAACTGTATCTCCATGCGACTTTGTCGGAGTGTCTCACGGTAGAGAGGAGTGGCAATCGTGAGAAATCGTGAGATCGTGAGACATGCTCGTAAATCGTGAGTCTCAGGACGAAATTGTGAGAGTTGAGAGGCCTGGTCGGAGTTCTTGGGCGAGATCCCACAAAGATCTTCATTCTAAGATCTTGATTAGGAAATTGGCAATTAATTGACAATTTCGGTAAATTTCCTGACAGGATCTCGAATCTTGTTGCTGGGCTGGGATCTTGTAAGAAATTCATTCGAATGTACGCGTGCGCCAATTAATATATGTAGTGCACATCAAATTTCAATTTTATAGATTCTATTGACGTACTTTTATAAACTCAACTCAATAATTGCATAACTCAATAGTAACTCAACTCATGTACTGTTCAATACATGCACTTCTATATGTCTCAATACTCTTTCTTAATTGCAGTCGTCGTCACTGGAGCAATAATTAGCTGATTTTCCTGGTAATTTGACCTTAAGCTTCTTTTTTGTGTGTCTGTACACTTTCGATTCAGACTATGATTTATGGCTTGTTTGGATTTGTTGAGAAACTGGCCCTCGTACTTCTTTTTGAGGCATTCTAAATATCAAACAGAAACAGTGTCAATATTCACATACATATATCATGTGCACAATAAAATGGTGTAGTGCTTATGTTTACACATCAGCTGCATGGTCCTCTCTCTACAAATAGTACTGTTTCCAGCTTATGTTTACACATTAGCTGCATCAGGGGCTTCCCCAGGATTGAAAAGTAGCGTGGCTCTTGGGAGAGTGGTTTATTTGAGCGGGCATGGCCTCAACTATTTTGACCCTCGAAATTACTAGTAGTTTTGATGTAATCATTTATAACCTACTGTAAATGGACATAAATTGACACATAATGTCATTGTAACATTGAGATTATTAATTATCATACGTTTATTTATGTTATGATAGTCTGATACGCCTTTGCTTGAGATTTGACCAACTATGTACTGCTCTGTCAAAGTCAAACTCTTTCAGAGGTGGTCCCTCAACGGATATTCTCATGCAATGCTTGAGTGTTTTGTTGGTCATTTCACCATGTAAGCGGCTCTTGACTCTTCGCATTGTGGAGAAAGCCTTCACAGTCGGCAGTGTGAATCGGCAGAGTGAGACAAACCTCTGCTAACTTTGAAAAGTTGGGAAAGGAGCAATGAAGTGTTGTGCTCATGGCCAACAGCTGTAATACCTCTAACATTGAGTGTGAATGACAGTGCATGTGCAGGTAGCATCGCAGTTCATTCCATTCAGGCTTGAGATCGCTTTCATTGATGACTCTGTTTTCTCCTCCATACTGCTCTTGGAGTTGGTCCACTAGGATGTCTCCATATTTCTGCGACAGTGCTTCTTTCACTGACATGGGCAGTGTACTAGGATCAATGACTGAAAAACTAGCAAAGATACCAGTATTAGATAAGCGCTCCTAGATGTGACTACAGAGTGTGTCGATAAAGGGAGAAAGATTTGTTCGTGGAACTGTTGCTTCATAGCTGGGGTCACACTAATGTTGCTCTGTGACAATGGTTCTTCGAGGTCAGCGTCGAGCTTGTCCAGCGACAAACCTTGATTTGTGCGGAGCATTTTAAGTCAACGAATGGTAGAAGAGACCAACTTATGAAGTTGTCAAAGGTCAATCCTAGTAGATTGAAGAACACAGCTTAGCCAGGTAATAGCTGGAAGAACATCGCACATCATATAAGGTGGCAATGACTTTATATTGTCTCACAACCTTGCTGAGACCATGAGCAAGGGCATCTCCTCTGTCCTCCGCTTCTCGGCCTAAGCTGACAAGCACAGCTGGCAGTACCTTCACCAGTGTGTGGCAGGCACTTTCGTGAGACAACCATCTTGTATCACAAGCCTTTTTTAGCTTAAGTGGGGGTTCTAGAAACTCTTGGATTGCTTTCAAACCCGATATGCGGACAGGGCTGTTCAGGTAGAAGTAAAAGAGCTGTGACAGGGTTGGCTTGAATTTCTTGTCAATGAAAGACACATCCTTTCCTGCTTGTGCTGCTGCCAGTTCTAGTCGATGGCACACACAGTGGATACTTATCAACATTGTTTGCCGTCGCTTTAGCCTTGTATCACTCCCATTTTACATATAGTAGGATAGAAGCATGTGTATATGCATGTACTTGTATGCACGCATGCAGACACATCTATTACCTCTTTGATACAAATAACACGTACTCCAGATAAGGGTCTTTCTTGTTGGAGAAAGAACTCCTTTTGAACTAAAGCCTACTTTATTTAAAAGACCCGAAGCCAGCCAGCTCTTCCTTTGTGTAGACTTCATCTAACAGCTTCCGCACATATTTCTGTGGAGGAGATGCGGAGCAAGGTAAATCCGTCAAAACAATGTCTTTGTACTTTACCTGCAAAGCAATATATTGCATTCATTTCTGCATTAATTTATGACAAATGAGCAAATCACAGGAGATTCTTCGGTTTCTTTCTTGTTTCCACTGTGTACAATAACTAATGGTAGATCTCTAGACGCAGTTGGTGTTGGAAACGTCTAGCTATTTTCATTCATTGAATAGAAGCCCCGGGGCCCTGGGGAGTTACAATATTTGGTTCTTTGATAAGAATTTCTGGAGTGTGTACAGTGCAGGGGCAGGGGCGTACCTGGTGCATTTTATGGGGTGGTCTTTAGTGCTCTAGTGGACCTCCCAGTCAGTCAACTATCTCTATTCTAGTGTATCTATTTATTAGTTACCAGGTCTATTGGACAGGCCCGGCCGAAAGAAACATCTGGTGGGTCGGCAAACAATCTATTGGACATTTTTCCATTAGCTTCAAAATTTGCTTTAAAAATTACATATCTTGCAATCTATTTGAATAAGCCAAAAACTCGCAATGTATGCTCATTACCGGTTACAAAGTCATTGTAGCACTTGTCTAGTCTTTTTGCACATGCAACGTCATAATATTATTTAGCCTTTCTTGCTTCATTGTTGAACGAAGGTAGGTCTTTACTCTCTTCAGTGCAGAATGCGACCTTTCGCTTGTTGCGTACGTTGCTGGCATAATCACATGTCTTAGTACTGTCTCGACTTCAGACAGCAGTTTACGGCCTTCTCCAAGATTGAGAACAAAGGACTTGACATCGGAAATTGTAAACTGCTTCTCCTGCTCACTTGCAAACGAGTTTGAATGACCTCAAGTTGGTGAGCTAAAAGATCTTGATCAGAGTCGTCTCCATAAGCAACTATCACCTTACGGAAATCTGACTCAAATTCATTTCCGGAGACAGCATTCGACAACAAATTGTGAAGTTAACAGTAAACTTTGTAGCTTGGTTGATCAAATCTGTCCTTAATTGCCGAAATGACTCGGTCAAAAGCGGCAAAACAAATTATTCTGAAAAGCTGAATTTGTCTAATTCTGTATGTGTTCCTGCTTTACCATAGTATCTATTAAAGGGGAAATCCCACGAAAATACAAGTAACGTTCACATGATAGCACTAAGTGCCCTGATTCTATTGGTACCTTTCTTTCTTAATGCAAGTTTTCCTGGACGGAGAAATTGAGCTTCCAACGGGGGTAACCCTATCGTAGTCGCCGTTTTGAGATGATGACGTAGGAATAGCTTACGATTGCGCATGTGTTGTCATCATTGTATATGGCGTATCTTCCGTACAGCTTTGAGCCGGAACGTGATGACGCTGAGAGCAGTTTGAGGTCGTAAAACTCTAATGAAATCGATTCGGACACAGGGGACGGAAACCCCAAGCGCTTGGTCAACTCAGATGGTGCACAT
Source organism: Corticium candelabrum (assembly GCF_963422355.1). Taxonomy (NCBI): domain Eukaryota; kingdom Metazoa; phylum Porifera; class Homoscleromorpha; order Homosclerophorida; family Plakinidae; genus Corticium; species Corticium candelabrum. Next base: position 3,838,134 of record NC_085095.1, read on the forward strand.
GCGGTCAGTGTGTCATCATGCCCACTGCCTTTGCTGACAAGAGTTGGAGGCGCTAAGTTACAGACTCTGTGGTTTACTGTGTGTGGTAGAACACGCAACTTCTGAGCTAGTCTGCCTCAACTACGACGTTCTGTGCACTGCTGTGTCCGCAGTGGTAGATGTCACTGAAGATTCCTTCACAGAACCTCTGAATAACAGGCTACTTGATACAAGTGCGTACGGCAGTGCCATTTTGTTTGTTGTCTATTGTCTTTCACTTTACAGGCTTTTGAGGTTGACAGCATACAGTCAGTTTACATATTGGACTCACAAGAGACTGGGCAGGCATGTTAGAATGGTCATACCGTCATGTGTAGTTTTTTCTATCAGAAGAACTTTCCCAGAAGAAGGCGAAGTGTACGTGGGGTTTAGGGAGCATGAACCATGATTAGATAAGATTTTGACAATATTGTATGTAACTACCTAATTCTAAAAATCTGTGTCAACTAATGTCCCATCTTACATCTGCAATAGCATATATATCATAGCTGTTTGTTCTACGTAAGCGTTGTTTTACGAGCACTAACAACAGTTTCCTTGAGTGGTCTTTTACAGGTGGCAATGCTGGCTGGTAAAATCACTGGAGGTTGCCTGGCTTTGTGTTTTGGAACAGGTTGTGGATTCAGCTGTCTTTTATTTAGAACTGCTTTAAGGATTCCTTGCAGATAGCCATAGCGTTTGATTCAGTGATGGGTTTTAGCAACCCAGATCTTGGTAGGTTTGGGAAAAACCACCTTGTATCTCATTTCTCCACTACTTGTAGTAGGTTCTCCTCTTCCTGTGTTGTGGTGATGATTAAGTGCAGCCAGCTGTGTTCTTGCAAGCATTCCGTTGTAGCTGAAATGTTGCCTCTTGGGACAATATTTTGTGAGAAGAGCATGGTAAACTTCCGAATTAGCAGTGTGGCTGAAATCAGATAGCTTGTCAAGGTCTTTCAAAAGCTATTTGTGTAGGACTACCGACTTCGGTGCATCATGTGCTGGAGAACATTTCTTTGATCACTGCTTTCGTTGGCTTTTTTCAAGTTCTTTATTATTTATTTATTATTGAACATGCACAGAACATTCTAAGTATTGTGATGACTAAGATTAGGCTTCGGTAACACAACGCAAGACTGATTCTGTATTTAGGAAACCCATCTTATATATACATCTTACGCGCATGCGCAACACTACTCATGACACTCCTCCTACAATATTAGGTTCACCGTCTCAGTAAACATCTTCGTCATCCTCATCCGTGTACCGATATTCGACCCCTTCATATCTGTTAGCGTATGGTTCTGGTGTGAGATGTCTCACAAAACGTTCTTGTCTCATTGGATACCGTCTTCTATAATCTTCAGGCTGCTCTCTCTGTTCTTGTGATACCGGACCACAATAGTCATCTTCTGTATCCAATTCACTGTCCGTCCTTCTCTCCTCGATACGCAACACACACATCAAGATATAAAGCAGCAACAAATTCTCCCTTTTGAAGGACCTCTGACTGGCTATTAGCATTTGCTACTCGAATCCACAGCGTTTTGTCCGACTGAGGAATTACGATTGAATGCGCTGGTTTGACCATTGACTCACGGTTTCTCAATGGTTCTCCTGAATTTCCTGTCCTTGCCTCATGCCTCGCGCTGTACACGAGATAAACATCTCACTTCCAGCTGGAATTGACACGAATTCCTGTACTTGTGCGTGTATAGTTCCAACTTATGTCCAACATCATTGTAGTCCTCTAACAACTTTACTGTTTCTCCACTTCCAGAAACCAACAACTTCATCTCATGAAAATCAAAGGTCACCTTGCTAAGCCTAGACAGAAAGTCAACGCCCAGAATGACTGGTACCACTAATCCTTCTACCACCAATAACCGTAGCTGGAAGACTTCCAAATGCATTCCAGTCAACTGCACATCTCTTCATATTTGTCCTTTTACCTGAACCAACTCACCTCCAACACCATTGCACGTCACAACCGGTGACCCTTTCAGGCAGTTCAAACTGTCTTCTGATAACCGATTTGCAGATATAAGGCTGAATTCTGCTCCCTTGTCTAGCATTGCATCTATGTCCTGGTGATCCAGCACTCCCGTGACAGAAACAAATGGGCTCCTAGGTAGTCTCTTCCTTGTCATACCAAACTGTCTATGTCTACCCGAGGTATAGCCAGAAACTTGTAATACCGCTGTAGTCGTTGTTGGTCCAGCGTTATGCCTTGTTTGACGTTGCTGGGGTTCCCATTGAGAATTCTCTCTAGCTCTCTGCCAACAATTTCTATATCCGCCCCAGTGTATTTTGTGGCAATACCAGCATTCTATTTCTTTTTTCTTGTTGTAGTTCTCCTTTGTGCTCGCTGCCCCCTAGAGACCACTTGCTGGCGTTCCGGAATCCTTTGACATCCACAAGATTGTTCCATCCCTTGAGAGGCAAGAGCCAAACAATCATTTGCACCTGTTACTGTCATTGACATGGCTGCTCTCATTCCCATTTGAATTGATCTGGCTTCTTCTGCCACATTGAGCATTTATCATATTCTTTCGGCTGTCAACCATTTATGACGCAAAACTTCCTGTCTGACAAAGTCAGTAGACATTTCCGCAAGGAAGCGCCACAACACTCGAGACCGCTTCGTTTCTGGCACTTCCTTTGCAAAAGCATAGTCTGTCATCTGCCGCAACCGAAATAAATAACTGGAGAGAGCTTTATCTGGTTGTTGCTGGGCTTCTTCAAACCTCTGGATAGCCTGTTCTTTCCCATCTTCTTTTTTCCAATCGTACAATTATTTCCTTAATATTACTTACCCGGGCTTCTCCAGCCGCTTCTGCTTGGTTTAACCACATTTCAATCTCTCCCGACTACTGCAAACGAAACATCATGGCGCAGTACTCAGAATCTTTCCATCGTTGGATGTTATTTGCTTGATTGATTCGCTGAACCATCAAGTAGTGACTCTTGAATGCCAACCAATGTGACGGAGACAGGATTTCACCAAACGTACGTGTGAGACGCACCTCCCGACTTCTTACTGCGTCAGTCCTTTCAGCCATATCCACACAACAGAGAAACGAAACTAACTCCTGTCACCACTGCGATGACTAAGCGTAGGCTCTGGTAACACAACACAAGACTGAATCTGTATTTAGGAAACCCAACTTGTATATACATCCTACGCGCATGCGCAACACTACTCATGACACTACACTTAATGAGGTTTTAATAAGTTTAAAGGATTTGAATTAATCGGGACAGGTATGTGTGAATTGTACAAACTCAGTATACATATACAGTAAAATGTCGTGTGTACAACATTATAGCAGCAATTGACCTGTGTACTATCAATCAACATGTCACAAGTCATAACATAGTAAAACTCAGAAATCTATACAAACTGAAAGTCTACATCATGTGAAAAAGTATACATACTTTGCAGTAGGTGCAACATATACCATAAAATTCTATTCCCTACCAAACTGCCAACAGAATCAAGTACTTGTTAGTGTTTTTAGTGATTCCAAATGCTGAACTTTGGCCAGTGCTTTCTTATCGTTGCAAATCCACTGGGATAACTTGCAAGGATTCAGTTGGTGCAGCACATCGTATTTCATTGATGGAAAAGATTTGTGTGCTCTTGGCCTGGTCTGCTTCCTGGCATTTCCCCCTACTTCCTTTGCTATCAAGAGAACATCCTTCTTTCTATCCACAGCATCGCGTTTTTATTTGATTCATCGGCAATGGCTAGCATGTTCTCGAGGTTGGTGAGAACAGACTCTAAACCCATTGATGCTCTGGTTACTTGTTGTGCTGACTGGAATGACACATTAGCACCCTCGTTCATATCATATCATTAATGAAATTGTTTTTGTGCTCCACCCTCAAGTCCAAGGGTATGTTTCTACCAAAACCACGATGCAAGTTGAGTGTTCTATTCCACAGCTGCCTTTAAGCATCCCATGGGTTTAGAAGATTGAAGCCAGCTGATCAGCTTGAAAAAGAAATGTTTTCAAGGCATATTTAGTTCTACATGCATCTTTGAAGTGAAGCATTTTAGATTTTCATGTTCGTAATAGCCTTTGTTCATCCATTTCATGGACTACATCTTGGAAGTCACGCTCTAACAGAGCCATTTTCATAAAATTGCAGCTATAGTTGAAACTATGGTCGTCATTGTACGGTTGTTCTTGACTGCACAGTCTATCTGACACTTGGGTTTGAACTAGGTCTGAAGGAATATGAGTCAGGCAATGTGCTATTTATCGACAATTTGATGATCACTCCATGAAACCACTCTTCTCGTTAATGATCAGGAAGTCCTGGTGGGACAGCATGTTCTCCGGGCTTCTCGTACCAATATGTTGCAAAGCACAAGCAATGACATACCCTTCTAGGACATCTTGAAGAAAGCTATTGCATGCCCTATAGTTTTTTGTGTCACAGGAAACTTTTCTTTGATCCAGTTTGTTTCGGAGATTGTATATTGTGCCCAAGTCACGACTGCTATTTGTCTTGTAGAATTTTGCATAGATTAATTGAGAAAATTGATCATTCAGGGATAGTCTTCTGCATGTGGCAAGAGTGCTTCCAGTCTCTTATATGGCACCAGACCATTGATTGCAGCCCTTTTGAGTTTCGTGCACGCTCAGCAGAGCTAATCACCACCAAAATGCAACCGCACAAGAGGTTGACTTATCTTTTATATTGAGATGAGACATTATTTCAACCATGTCCTGTTTGTGTCGTGTTCTACGACTCTGTTAGGTATTACCTAGTACACACACGAGACGCTGCGGTTCCACGTGGCTCTATTGTCAGACTCACACCACGCACACTCAAGTTACACAGTACCCGTATCTACCTGCTACTATATATAGTCCATATATACTCTACATCCCTTTTTCTTTAAACACAAAAAAACAAAAAAAAACTGCAACACAACCATCTAGACGTTCAGTCATTATACAGTACTGTCAGGTTTTTTTTAGCTACGTAACATAGTCTTGAAGATACTTTGGACTCTTCACCACTCGTCCACTTCTGGTAGTTCTCGTTGAGTTGTCTTGGGAGGTAGTGGTAGATACTGGCCGGTTCTCTATCTGTCTCTTCGGTGTTTTCGTAGTCTTTGACTGTACAACTTGCTGAGGTGCATGGTTGTCATTCCTTCCTCCTGCTGTGTCCATTACCTGCTGGGTAGGAATCCTCACTGGTTCTTCCTTGACCTTCCTCAGATGAACCCTATTGCGTCTCAATTCTTTACCATGTTCCGTCAAGATTCCATAAGATCTATTGGGTAGCACATTAGTCACTACTGCCTTCGGCCACACTACGTCTCGTTTCTGTGTTAGTGGCTGTACTCGTACCGTATCACCTGGACGCAATTGTGGCAAATCTCGAGCGTTTCTGTCGTAATTCGCCTTTTGTTTGTCTTTGTTGACCCGCTGATGGTCACTCTCATCTGGATTCATCTTTGGTTCAAGAAGACTAGCTTTCGTCGGAAGAAGGGTGCGTGTTCTCCTATTGAACAGTCGTTGTGCTGGACTTGTGGCAAGTCCTTCACTCGGGGTGTTCCGATAATCAAGTAATGCTAGGTAAACATCTGTACCTGCTTCTCGCGACTTCTTGAGAATTCTCTTGGCTACTTTAACTGCATTTTCAGCTTTTCCGTTACTCTTCGGATATCCTGGACTTGCAGTATTATGTTGAAAATTCCATACGTCTGCAAAATGAGCAAATTCTTGTGACTGAAATTGCGGCCCATTATCGCTAAACAAGTGCTCAGGAATTCCGTGTCTAGCAAATTGTTGTTTCAATGATTTGATCACAGACTTCGACGTTGTTTCATGTAGTCGCTCCATCTCAAGAAAATTGCTTTGGTAATCTGAAATTACCAAGTAGTGCTTGGACCTATACTCAAACAAATCAACTCCAACTTTCACCCAAGGTCGTTCTGGGACATGGTGCGATACTAGTGTCTCCTTAGATTGCTTCACTGGATACTTGTTGCATTCTTCACATGACTCTATCTTGTCTCTTATCTGTCCTGTCATGCCTGGCCACCAAATACTTTGTTTTGCACGACGAATGCAGCCATTGATGCCCAAGTGCGTCGAATGTACTCTGTCTAGCATATAGGATCGCAGTTGATCCGGGACTAGAAGTCTGTCTCCACAAAAGACTAGCCCATTCTGTACTACCAGCTGATCACGAACACCAAAATAAGGGGTCAGTGCTCTCGGTATCTGCTTCTTGTGATCTGGCCATCCTGAAAAAATCATTTCCTTTAGCTGCTTAATACCATCATCCGCGATTGTTGCCTGTCTAATCTTTTGTACTGTTTCAGGTTTCAAAGATAGCAAAGCATTGTCTTGTTCCTCATCTGCGTCTATTGCCAAAACATCTTCCCGATTAGTCTCTTCTCTAGATCTTCTGTCACTCTCTACTGGTGCTCGGGATAGAGTGTCTGCTAAATGCATATCTGTTCCTTTCTTATATCGAATGGTGATGTCATACCGCTGTATACGTAACAACATACGTTGAAGACGTTTTGGCGCTGCCTGCAACGGCTTCTTTGCAATCACCTCTAGCGGTTTGTGGTCGGATTCCACATCTACTGCACGACCATAGGTATACTGATCAAACCGTTCGAGTCCGTAAACTATCGCTAACAATTCCTTTTCTATTTGCGCATAGCGCTCCTCCGCATCTGTGAGTCGTCTGCTAGCATACGCTACAGGTTGCCCGTTTTGCATCAACGCAACACCGAGTCCAACACTGGACGCATCACATTGTAGCGTAACACTATCTTCAGCTGAAAAATATCGAAGAACTGGAGCGGAACTAACTGCTGCTTTTATCTGCTCAAAAGCTCTCTCTTGCTGATTCGTCCATTTCCACTCCACGTCTCTTCTGGTCAATTGATGTAGAGGTTCACTAATGTCAGTTAGATTCCGAAGGTATTTGGCAAGATAAGTTACTACTCCTACCAAACGACGAACTGCTGCCACGTCATTCGGTCTGTCCATTGCTAGAATAGCTTTCACCTTTGCTGGATCTGGTCTCACACCTTCCGTGGTCAAGAGGTGACCCATGTATGGAACATTCGTCTTTCTTATGCGAAGTTTGTCTCGGTTTAAACGCACTCCTCGCTCCTGACAACGTCTCAAGAGCTGTTTCAGCTTCTTCTCATGATCTGCTACTGCGCTCTCTTCAGTATCTCCAATGCCTGCGATCAGAATATCATCTGCAATGGCCCACACACCATCAATGTCAGCAACCATTTCGTGCAATCTCCGTTGGAAAACTTCTGGCGCTACGGAGATGCCAAACGGCATACGTTTGTAACAATATCTACCAAACGGGGTACCAAACGTCGTCAGCTCCCTTGACTTCTGATCCAGTTCAATATGCCAAAAACCACTTTTTACGTCAGCCACCGTAAAAACTTTAGCATTTGCTAACTGCGGTAGGATATCATCCAGGACTGGTATCTGATACCGCGATCTCTTCAGCGCTCGATTCAGAGGTTTGGGGTCTAGGCAGATCCTGATGGTACCGTTCGCTTTCTTCACGGCCACCATACTAGACATCCATTTGGTCGGTCTACTTATCTTTTCTATTACTCCAGTCTGCTCTAGTTTGTCTAATTCAGCTTTCAACGGTTGTCTCATCGCTACAGGAACACGTCGTACGGGAATCTGAACCGGTGTCACTGTCTCATCTATGTCAAGTTGTAACGGCTGTCCTAACGATCCAACTTTGCCGTCAAACACTTGCGGATATCGCTCACTAACATTCTCTACCGTCATGAGATCCTTGTCTGTTTCTACAGCGGGGTGTGTAGACGGAGCATCCAACAGCTGTATTCGATCATACTGCACTGTCACTAATTGCATTTGTTGCGCCGCACGTGAACCCAAAATAGAGACTGCTGCTCGATCAACTACTACGAAATGCGCACGGTAGTTTCGATTATTTCTAGGATTCTTCAATCGGAGCGTACAGCGTCCTACGGGAGTCACCTTCGAACGATCATAGAGGGTTAGAACCTGAGGGGTAGACTCCAGTTTGACATGTTTTGGCACATCAGCTCTCCGTATCACATTACACGAGGCACCTGTGTCAACTTGAAACTGTACCATCGACTTGCCTTCCAACAGCATTGTTGCCATGATCTGTGGTCTGTACTTCTCTGTCCTAACTGCATTGACATCATGCTGCCCTGTGAGAGTCAGCGTCATGAGCTCTTCTGCCTCATCACTACTTACAGATTCCTGCGCACAGTGTACACGCGACTTCACGCTTGGCTGACTACGGCACTTCCGCGCATAGTGATTTAGTTTGCCACACTTGCTACACTGCTTTCCGTTCGCTGGGCAGTTCACGCGTCCCTTTGCATGCTGCAAACCACAATACTGACATTCAGTCTTAGCGCTCACCTTCACTGTGTCTTTAGACTGATATCTCTTTGACTTCACTTTGGAGGACTTGGGTACGTACTGCTTCTGCACCCTGTGTACTTCAGTATCTGCTCCGCTCATCGTCTTGGCCCTCTTCTCGGTAGCCTCATACGCCCTGCATAGATCAACACAGTCTGCTAATGAGAGATTCTTTCTTTGCAGGAGTTGTTTACGCAACCCCTGATCATGCACACCACACACGATTCTATCACGGATCATGTCGCTTTCTTGGTCACCAAACCGACAACGTTGAGCTTGCTCTCTCACCGACGTTAGAAATTTGTCAAATGGCTCACCATGATTCTGCCGCCTCTGATCAAGGACAAAGCGTTCGTACGTAACATTTGCTTCACCCACGCAATGCGCTTCCATTAGCTCAATCACTCTTGCCATATCCGTCTTCTCCGCCTCCTCTGCAAATGGTAAGCTATTGTATATGCGCAACCCTGCTCTACCAATGCATGTGATAAACGACGCAAGCCTGTATTCATCTGACTGCGACGTCATCCGCGTCACGGTCTCGTACGATCTCCAGAGTTGGCTCCATTCACGCCAATTCTCTGCCAAATTACCTTTTACCTGAAGGGGTCCAGGACTGGGAAAGGTCGCTTGAACTAGCAGTTGAGCCGCTGCGCATGCAGCTCCAGCTGCAACGTCTTCCGTGTCGTCACCTTGCCGGTCGGGCACTTCCCTGGCTCCTAGCTCAGCGCTGCTTCGTGGACTGTCTTCAGTACTCATAGCGCTAGCACTCCTGACACCATGTGTCGTGTTCTACGACTCTGTTAGGTATTACCTAGTACACACACGAGACGCTGCGGTTCCACGTGGCTCTATTGTCAGACTCACACCACGCACACTCAAGTTACACAGTACCCGTATCTACCTGCTACTATATATAGTCCATATATACTCTACACTGTTGTTGATTTTCATTTAATTCAAGAAGACGTAGACAGTGTCTTTCTGAATTTCTACTGGCATCAAACATGTGATCATGGATGATGTGCTGTGCCACAAACTTTGAGAACTGTGGAAATGCAGGGGAAACTTAGTGATCACCCTAGAAACAAGCACCGTGAACTTATCACGAAGGCATTGGTGATCACTAGCAGATGGGAAAATGCTGCATCAGAGACTGCCAAGATGGAAAATCGTGGTCTGTCCTTGGACAAACACTTGGCGGTACAACCCTTTCCTCCGTTGACATAAGATTATAGCAGTGCAAGGACTTGTTTCTGCGATCAAGTTATACTTAGTTTTTATCTCTAGGTCCACATTGTCACCAGTGATCTGGTGTAGCTTTATGCAAAGGTCTGCACCAGACAGACGGAGCACCACAGTTATATTGTACTGACCCAAGCAGCACTGGCCCAGGCAGTGAAGGCATGCTAATACCATGCCCACTCCTAGGACATTCTGCTTGGTCACATTCCCCAATAGCTTCGTGTATAAACTGGCCCTATCTGGGCGCGCTCTCCATGCACTCCTTCAATGAATTAAAGAAGAATCAAAGGTGCTGGCTGTATGCTGAAGCTTCACAAGAGTTAGTTTATAAGGCATTGCCAGGCCAAGCCTGGTTAGCCTTGTAAACGCTTTCTTGCCTCCTGAATTATGCATGACTATACTTGTAATATACTGCAGGGAAGACACGCGCTGATTTGTTGTTTTCAGAAGACAACCAGCAGCCATACTAAGACGAGTTAAAATACTACTGCACATAGTAGGCGACCGCCACTGTGAGCATGCAGCTGCAGTGAGCAACTTCCAGAAAGTTGGAGCAGAACCTGCTAACTTGTCTGCCACAGTCTCGAGTTTTGAAGTAGCTATAATTATTCTGAGAGTGATATATTCCTCAAAACACAATTGGATGACGGTGTGCCCACTCTTTGTTTACTGTCTTGCAAAGGCAGTCGGTGACTTTCAGCATGAGATCAGGAATTCTGCAGATGGCTCTTCCCTGTTTGTTTATGTTCCCAGTAGCCAATGGACCTCCATATGCCTGCCTAATTGGGATTGAGAATCCTCTTGTGTACTCCCTGGACGTGTACAACACTGTGATCCACATGGAAATACGCCCGAAATGCTATATGGGAAAGAGTTGGGAAAGTGGTGGGATACTGATGGGAAATAGCAAAAAGACCAGTATGGGATTGTGACCCATTCCCCACACTTGGGATTTTGGATTCCCACAACAAACCCTTTCCAAACCGAACATTGTGGGTTTTTGGATCCCACAACAAACCCTTTTCAAACCCAGTAATTTGAGATATACGGAAACCATCTCTCTACCATTGTGGTATCTACGAACACGTTGTGGGTTCTTTTTGGCAAATTGTGCGTCCCATGGATGAAATGCTAGGCGTATTAACTGCAATTAATTAATGCATTAATTAATATATTTATGACGTTATCAAATGACTGCTTGCGTTAAATGTACAGTAAACGGTTTGAAAACACAACAATATATTTCAAGTGAAATCAAACTTCATCTAGCTCAGCACTCTACGTGTTTAGGCGGTACGCCCTTTGTAGGAGGTGCAAGCCAATATAACTTCCTTGCGCTTTAACAGCTTCTTGGCTCTATATACAATAATCCAGTTTTTGTGTTTGGACTTTTTTATGTGTAGTGTCTTCGTCAGCAGCTTCGGGTGACGCTTTACCATGTGTTTTTGGCCAAAGGAATGTTGAAATACTTGCAAAGTATAACGTGACAGGTCTTCTGTGTCAGATCTAGAATAGAGAGATACATAAATATTGTAAAATGCCTCTAACTAATCGAACTATTTTTCTTACCGTCATAGATAACATCTGCAGTTCCGTCGGATTCTGTTTCCGACCCAGATGCATCATTTGCATAGTCATCTGCAGCTGCTCCGCGTTGACACAGTCTTTTCTGCTTGTTTCGTTGACCTCTTCGAGGGGTTGGCAGCGTTTGCGGTTCCGAATTTGTGACCAAAGCCGGATCTTTATTGATATCGCTGTGGGTGGTTGAGTCTGGATTTCCAGGTGCTGAAGAAGATGAGCTGGGACTACTAGTAGAGTCTGACCCTGAGTTGATTTCATGAGTGACGACGACGTCCACTTTCTAGTAAATTAAATCAAAAGGCACAGCAAGGGACGTGAATGACTATCTACGGATGGATCAACTTACCGAAGGGTGCACGCTCTTGTCTTCTCCACTCTATCAACGATGGCATTACGTGTTTCCGAATGCCCGCTACGGAAATGAACACATGCATAGGTTTCTATAGTTCTTAGCACGTATATCAGTTGTTACTTACGTTCTCCGAAGTTGAGCTGAGGAATGGTGCGTGAGTAGTGCAATGGTGCATGTTGGTGCATGCTGGTGCAAGTTACTACAATACCCCTTGTTCTAAAACAAATAAAGTAACCCAACGCAACAGATAACGCAACATAACCCATGTCAATCAAACATTCGCATCTTTGGCTTTGTCTGTCAACTTTACTTGTCGCCCGGATCTAGTTGCTATTCCTTCCTTGTAGATAGAGCGTGATGCTGGCTGTGCCCACGCTGAATCCGTCGTGCTACTTCCTTTCTCACAGTTTGTAAGTGTCTCTGATTTGGCCACGGGTCGACTGGGAGTCCCTTCTGGCGATAAAGTGGGGGTTGTAGATACCTGAGGCATTGACGGTGTGGAAGCTGAAGCTTGTGATAGTGTTGCTGCAGGAGGCGAGTTGTCTATAATGTCCATATTTCTTCTTGTAGATGGCTCAGAGATAGCTGGTGTTGATGCTGTTGCCGGTACATGCTGTGTCAGCTGTGCTCATTGGAGCATGGAATTTTCTTACATGTCTTCGATTTCTTAGTAACATACGCCTTCCATCAGAGACTCCTATTTGTTGCCCGTATTGCTCAGCAACTCTCCATCGTTTGCTTGGATCTGAACATCCGTTCTGTGACACTACTACTGTGCCGTTTGTCAACTTAGGGAGAGGGTGGACTCCTCTCTTGGCATCATGGTCTTCTGCCATTCTTGCTTTTGCCCGAATCTGATGTGGCGGGCTTACGATAACAGGAGGGCTATATGATGGCACTCGAGTGTGGAAAATTCGACCAAACAAGGCTTCCCCGCCGTGGATTTCAACATTCTGTTTGTTGAGTTTCTTATGTTTATTAGAACCTGTTGCAATCGGCAGACAAACGGAATAGAAGGTCGTAGTCCCCGTAATCGCTCCCGTAAGATACGGTGCATCCGTTCTGCCATGCCGTTTGCTTGAAGATATCGCGGGCTGGCTTTGATGTGCTGGATGCCTAGTTCCTCCAGAAATTGTTCCATTTCTGTAGCCCCAAACTGTGGGCCGTTATCTGACACCAGCATAGATGGCAATCCAAGTCTGGCAAAGACCTCCATGAGCTTTTCTATCACTCTTGTGGCTGTGGTCAAGCGTAGGGGAAGCACCTCTGGGTAACGAGACCCATAATCGATGATGGACACGGGAGTATGACCTATGGAAACAAGGTCTACTTTCAGTTTGTTTCATACTACTTCTAACTCTGGTGGTTGTAAGTTCTGGTCGGAGTTGGGTCGTCTCCTCCAGCAAATGTCACATCGTTCTCCAAAGAGCTTTGTATCCTTTGTAAGAACTGGCCACCAAACTCGTTTGCGAAGCGTGTCCTGATAAGCGTCTAGACCTGGGTGTTCCTCGTGTGCTAATCGCAGTATCTGCCGTCGTAACGCTTCCGGAATGACAACGGTTGCCCAGCAACAAAACGCCTTCTACAACTTATTTGTTCTCGCACCAAATAATATGGTTCCTCAGCAACACTGCGATCTCTCCAAGCATGCATGATTACTCTCTTCTTAATGGCGTTTATCGGAACATCCTCGTCTGATGCTCGTTGGATCTCAGCGATACCAACCGGGGCTTCTTCCAATACCATATTGGCATGTTTCCCTACAGATCGAGACTCTTCTGGCGTTGTGTCTTGCTCCGGTAGTGGCGCTCGAGACTAACTGACATCCTGGCTTATAGGTGAGCGAGAATTGATAAGGCGTCAGTGATACAAGCCACCGCTGTAAACGTGGGGTATGTCGCCAAATGACTTGTGTATTATGTCTACCAGTGGCTTGTGGTCGATAGCAGCTTCTTTTCCTTCATCTTTTACTGCATAGTTGCAATGAGGTGGTCTGCAACGTTGCTTGTACGTAACGTCTTTGGAAATCACTACAAAGAACATATTCTGCATTCTCTTTGTGCACATTGAAATATGAGCTGAAGACATGTAGTTTATTGTGTGACAATTATTTACTGTCGTGATATCTATTCTATCTTCTTTTTGTCTGTGTTTTGCTGACTGCTTAGGGCATTGGGCCTTATCTATACTTCACAGGGGCGTAGCGTGGCTTGGGCTAGACTATATCCCATCATTTGTAGGCGTGTCATAAAAATTGTGGGCTGTAAATACGTGTGAGGACCAAAGTTGTATATAGTATATACACTATCCATTTTCCAGTCTGGATCTGCCACTGATTCAACCGTCAGTCAAATAAAGCCAATAAAAGTAGGCTTTTCTCGTAGCATTGTGTAGCCGTCATTTCTAGCTACAGGTCACGCTGGTATGTCACAAATACCATATATATATATATATATATATTACATGCATGTGGAAATTCATACAAACACGCATGCATCCACACATGTAATGTAAATTTAAACAATCCCACTACAGTTCGTCTAAGGAGATAAGGAAATGGCTTCAACATGATGTCGACCAGAGCAGTGATGATAAATAAGAAGAACGAGATGACACATGCATGTTGAAAGAGATTGTACAAAAAAAACCATCAAACAGACGAAGAAATCTGAAGAGCGCTGGATGCTCGAAGAGCGGGATGAAATTGCGGCAGGCTTCAGACTCCCGACTGATAATGATGTCCACAAGTGAAGTGATGAGAAAAAAGACGAGATGACACACGTGCGACGAAAGAATCAGTAGAAACACCACAAACAGACAAAGAAACCTGAAGGAGAGCGCTGGATGCTCGAAGAGCGGGATGGAATTGCGGCAAACTTCAGACTCCCGACTGACCGTGAAGTCCACCAGAGAAGTGACGAGAATTTGAAAGATAAGATGCCACAGCCGAAAAGACAAGCCGTGACGCGCCATAATCATAACCGAAAAACAAACCAAAACCCAGAAAAACAACAATACCAAGCGTTCATTCCCAGAAGGTGGACCTTCCTCCACAAAAGAGACTGACGCAGAGCCATAGCAGTGCAAACTGCTACAAACCTCTCGAAACTTTGATACTTTCTTTGATACGCTTCTTTGAGAGTAATAACTTCACTTGAAGTCCTCCATTGACATCCGGGATATATATCAGTGTTTCCGCTGACCGATACCCAAATAACCAAATGATACAAACAGATCTAGATGTTGCTGGCGATAAAGTGGTAATGCCTCCTCGCCAATTTGGCTAGTTGATACAGTGTACCGTGTGCGCCTTTCTCTGGATCAGATCTTGCAAGCACAGTCGTTACAGAGCGCTAAGAATGACAATTTAACGCAAGGGTCTATCTATTGCGCATGCTCTATCATAAGATCCATACACACGGCGGGTGCACTCTCTTTGCGTACTGTACGGCTTTCGTTGAACTTGAGGTTCTGAAAACGCCAGTAAAGCGGAGGAAGAAGGATGGTAGAAACCACGAGAAAGAGGACAACAATGATGATATCTAGACAGAAGTGCTGAAACTTCAAGATAATGATTTTGACAGAGCTTTTGAATTTTGGTATGACAAACCAAGAACGATGGCACTGAAAGCTTGAAGTGTGGTTTGTGGACTCAGTCTTACCAAAGTCACGTTTCCTTGAGTACAACATGTGTCAGATTTACTATATTACAATTGTTGTGACAATTGATGAATGCTGCCTGTCTGTTCATCACTACAAGATAAAACTACATTGTCCGCTCAAATTAGACATGATGATGGACATTGTGCAGAGTGAGGCTCGTCTCGAGCTCACGAAGTCTTTTATTGTTGTTTTTTACTTAAACATAAATAATTGAATTAAGTCCACTAGATTTTAGTTGTTGATTATACCAATTATAGTAACGTCACTGTTGTTTTATAGATTAATTGTTAGCAGTTTGATGTTTGGGCATTTTTCTTGGCTCTGAAATAAAGTGCTTGGCTACAAATGAACTGTCTTTTAGCCAAGTGGCTACTAATCGAAAATTTAGTGGAAACACTTGTATTATATATATAGTATAGATAAAGCTCAAATTGTGTGTGTGTGTGTGTGTGTGTGTGTGTGTGTGTGTGTGTGTGTGTGTGTGTGTGTGAGTGTGAGTGTGAGTGTGTTCGCGATACGCGGCCACGTCTTTTGTCCGTTCGCAACCGAAATCGGCATGCACACTCGGCACACGAAGGGGAAGGTTTGGGTGAAAACATTAAAAAAATTATGCAACGGGTCTTCTCTCGAGGGTCGACCCCCGCGTAAAATTTCTCGATGACGCAAACGCTACACATTCCAGTTCATTCGAACACGCCCACACCAGTCTTGTGTAGACTGTACGTGTTCGCAAAGCTTCAGCAATCCAATATTTCTAGCTACTCTTCTAGCGCTTTCATTTCTCCAAATTCTGATTGCATTTTTACCAAATCCAACCCAAACGTTTTCTGCAGCAAGCGCTACACGGGGAGTGTGTTGATTTCTATCAAAACAAGCGCGAAGAGCAAGATTCGAATTCGTTCATTTCATCCCGACCTCGCTACAGAGATTGCAGGTGACGTGTCCTAAGACTGCGTCTTCCGTCAGAACCCTACAGTGTCATATATATATATATATATATATATATATATATATATATATATATATATATAATGCAAAGATAATTCTAGAGAGATTGTCTGTAGATTGCTCTGATGACGTTTTAGACTTTTTGTAGAGTGGGGGCTTCGGGTTGGGTTTGGGTTAGTTTTTAAAAATATAATATATATATATATATATATAAATATATATATATATATATATTTAGACTGACACCCATATATTTGTATATAATACAGATAACACAAATATCACATATCCGCCCTAAGGACGGAAGCACAAAGAGTCTAAGTCGTAATAATTAGGTAGATAGTCACTAATCAGTCTTGAGTTATACTGCCATAAACGAACAGATAACTGTTCATGAAAGTGCCTGGAAGCTTGGCCCAGAGACAAGCCGGATGATAGAAGAGACTTCTTTACAATTGATCTCAACACCTCCAGACTATGTGCAGCCCATACTCCGTATGATTCCACTACAAGAGGGTAGAACAAACATTCATAACTTGAAACGTTAGCAAGATGGCGTTCATCTTTGTCCACTTCCCCAGCCTCAGCAGCAGCACCAGCTTTTATGGCAGCATTAATAAGGTGAGAGGGAGTGAACGAATTCCTCACGGAAATGTCGAAATAAGCAGCCTTGCCTAGGGAAAAGTCGGGATGGAAAACGTCACCTGGTCTTGTCATAGAATGAGAGGAACAGCGTTGTTCTCGACATACATTGGAGTTGTCTAAGAGCAACCAGTGGAAGATGACGTCCCATAAGGCATCGTGTCGCTTAATCCGAAGAGGACCACAGCCAAGAGCATGGTCACCAAAAATGTCCAATTCATGACCGCACACACAACGGACTAAGTGTGGGGGGTGCTGGAAAAACCGGAATTCCCAGACGCAAACGCAGAGAAGTCACAAGTTCACGCGGAGACATGGCCAGGCCTAGACTTGAGTTGGAGATTGCCCTCAACCAAGCCCCAATATATATATATATATATATATATATATATATATATATATATATATATATATATATATATATATATATATATATATATTAGAAACAACGACGTTCACTGGGATTACTTTGAATCAAGTTCTCCGAAATTTTTCTGAACAGTTGTTGGGTAAACTTTGGGTGTACAACGGAAGGGTAATTTAAGGAGAATTGCATTAGAGCATGATCTCGCTTTAGGGACATTTTTCTTCTCTAGATGACACTATGATGTATTACTAAGTTTTAAGTTAGGGAGGGAATAGCTAGATGTGAGTGTTAATGATATATAATAAAATAATAATATATACATATATACATATATAATTGTCTGAAAGTAACCTACAGTGTTGATATCCTGGTCAACTCTTTAATTAAGTGGAGGAGGAGCGCATCCGGGTGCTGTGAAATGTAGGTGATGTGGGATGTAACTGCACCACTTCGAGCTCTCCGTTGTAGAACTCGCTGAAGTTGTTTCACTTGCAGCTGGAAAGGTACAGAAACTTGCATGCGATATCTCTGCTTGTCAGTCACTAAAGTTTGAGCGCACTTCGGGCAGTGTAAAATAGATTGCTATTGAACAGGAAGTAAATTTGGCTCGCGATACACAGAACACTTAGCAAACTCTTGGTAGAGCTAAGCGCTAGAAAAGAGTTGTGTAAGAAAGTGAATTAGAGCTTTCCAGTCTCGCAGATAGAGAAAAATGGTTCGAGAGTATGAGGGGCGTAACCGCGTACTGAAAATGGATGTGGCCGTAACCGTTGTAAGGAATCTACGGAAATTCGAATAGTAATTCCTGTGTACATGTCAATAAGTATTAGAGGGGTACGGGCATTCTGCCAGAACACGCTCTTATGACGAAGTGCACAATGAACCTGTTCGTAGCACTTGTTTACCTCGTTTCGTCTATTTTTTGAAAGAAGGCCACTCAATCAACAGTTTCTTGTTTGTCTGGGTTTGCGATGTCATACCAAGATCGACCATTTGAATAATCATGCATTAATCGTTAGCAACTGAACGTGATCCTGCAACGTAATATGTAAAGGTACAAAACTTTAGTAAACGTGACATTTTGCGTGTGTAACCAAAGTCACGACGTCGAATCGACATTATAGGAACATTTTCAGACTATCATGTATAGCAAATTAAGGTTTACGCTCACTGTGACCTTGCCTTCAAGGTTGTTGATTTGTGAACTCCAAGGCCTTTGTAAACCAAGTAGCTTCATGATACGAGTCACTGCGTTGCACAACCGCATTTCATGTACTTCTATGTATACACTCACGGTAGAGCTCGAATCTAGAACAGTAATTGTGCAAGTTAATTGCAGGAACGGTAAAGCCTGGCAGTGCAAGGGGAAAACAAACAAAATTGAATTAACAGTTTTATTTCTGGTCAATAGAGAAAGTCTAGGAGTGCTACTAGATAGGATCTGTCAAAACCGTCAGTCTTTAGTGCGTATGGCGTTGTTAAGTTGTAAGTATGAATAATATAGTTTTTGATTATAGAGAATGGCCGACTTGTGTTCAGCTGTTGGAGAAAACGACATCGACAAAGTAGCAGATTTATTAGAAGCTGGTGCAGACGTCAACGCAACGAATGAACAGGTAGATTCTGGCTTAGGAGCAATAAATTCCGTTTGAAGCCATTAAAAGACCAATTTGGTGTTACAAATATCACATTGCATTCTAGGGAAGACCACTTCTGCTTCTTGCAACTCATAAAAAATACGAGGAAATGGCGGTATTTCTTTTGAACAAAGGAGCACTTGTGAATTCAACTGACGCAGTAAGCTGATGTTTAAACTACTTTGTTGACTAGACTACGATTGAAACGGTGCAAGTAACTTCTCAGTACTACAAAATATTTAGCTGTGGTACGTACGACTAAGCGGAAAGGCAGTTGACGCAAAATAGCGTACTCAGTGCATGACTGAATTTACAATGTTTTTGTTCAAGGCTAGTGAAACAGCTCTGCACCTTGCTTCAGCAGCAGGCCTGGATAAACTTGTGCGGACGCTGCTAAAACAGGGAGCAGATGCAACGAAACAAAACATGGTGAGTTTGACGTACCAATATAGTATACTTTTTAAAAAAGATTATTTATAAAGAATAGAATAGTCAATCATGCTAAGGAAACGAACAGCAGTATACGTTTTAACGTATAGGCTGCGTACATAGGTCAAAATTTACAAATTTTCTATTATTGGCCTATCTTTGTCGCTTGTATAATTTTATGTAAACACATATGTCATTAGTACTGCCTATTTACTTAAAAATTGATTCACTGGCAAATATGATAGCAGTTGGCATGTCTAATGTAATACCTTCAAACTAAACATAGTATAATATTTACAGTATCGATCTGCCTTCTTTCCAGTTTCAAGTTGCTCCAATTCACTATGCGGCTAAAGAAAACCACCCACTTACTGTTACACGCCTTTCTGCCTATCTTGAAACTGTTGACATAAGTGATGCTAATGGAAGAACCCCCCTATGGTACGCAGCAAATAATGGTCATGTCAAATGCGTCAACATCCTCATCATTCTAGGAGGAGACCCTACTAGAAGAAGGTGAATTGCTATTTACTGTAACAAATTGTTTGTTTAGTGGAATGTAATTTTGTAAAATTTGCTGTTGTAGTCAGGAAGGAATGTCACCTATCGATGCTGCCAAAGAAAATCGTCATTCAGAAGTAGCCAGAATGATGGAAGATACGATGAAATGTAAGTTAAAACGCTCCATATAACTATTAATTACGGTGTGTGTGTGTGTGTGTGTGTGTGTGTGTGTGTGTGTGTGTGTGTGTGTGTGTGTGTGTGTGTGTGTATCGTATGTAGCTCAGTTGGTTAGAGAGTTGCATTTGGAGAACGGAAACATCCGGAACGTTGAGGTCATGGGTTCGCGGACGAGTATAGACGTAATTTCACAATTACCTCTCTCGACTCAGGAGTATAGAGGAGTAGCTGGTCTTTGACTGGGGACGGACTAGACCGCTAGCTTGACAGAACATCACGCAGTATATGCGGGTACGTGTGGACTTGAGGTCCAGTCTCGCGGCTGCGCCAAAGTTAGTGCCCTTCGATGCTCTGGCCGCGCATCAAGGGGTTCGTCGGCACGGCCTAAACTCCAAGTAGCGCCGGGGTTCCTACGTAGAAATAGGCAGGGGGTGCTATCTTCGGAACTTTCCGAGGGGCATATCCATGTGTGTGTGTGTGTGTGTGTGTGTGTGTGTGTGTGTGTGTGTGTGTGTGTGTGTGTGCGCGCGCGCGCGCGCGTGATTCACTGTGTGTGTCTGTGTGTCTGTGTCTGTGTCTACGTGTGCGTGGATGCGTGGGTGGGTAGGTGGGGTGGCGATTTAGTTTCTGCTAGGCAGACAAATCACAACTGCCCAGCTTTTCTGAAGTAATCTTAAAGCCCTTTTGTCCTACAAGAATGAATGCACACTGAAGTCAATTATGTTAAAGGACTCTTTGGTTAGCATGCTATCCAACTCCTCTCTCTCCCCTCTCTCTCTCTCCCCTCTCTCTCTCTCCCCTCTCTCTCTCTCCCCTCTCTCTCTCCCCTCTCTCTCTCCCCTCTCTCTCTCTCCCCTCTCTCTCTCTCCCCTCTCTCTCCCCTCTCTCTCTCTCTCCCCTCTCTCTCTCTCTCCCCTCTCTCTCTCTCTCTCCTCTCTCTCTCTCCCCTCTCTCTCTCCCCTCTCTCTCTCCCCCCTCTCTCTCCCCTCTCTCTCTCTTCCCTCACTCTCCTCTTTCTCTCTCCTCTTTCTCTCTCCCCTTTCTCTCTCCCCTCTCTCTCTCCCCTCTCTCTCTCCCCTCTCTCTCTCTCCCCTCTCTCTCTCCTCTCTCTCTCTCCCCTCTCTCTCTCTCTCCCCTCTCTCTCTCCTCTCTCTCTCCCCTCTCTCTCTCTCTCCCCTCTCTCTCTCCCCTCTCTCTCTCTTCCCTCACTCTCCTCTTTCTCTCTCCCCTCTCTCTCTCCCCTCTCTCTCTCCCCTCTCTCTCTCCTCTCTTTCCCCTCTCTCTCTCCCCTCTCTCTCCCCTCTCTCTCTCCCGTCTCTCTCTCCCCCTCTCTCTCTCCCCTCTCTCTCTGCCCTCTCTCTCTCTGATGCTGGTCTCCTTGCTATTCCTTAAGTTACTTATCACTGGACAATGTCTGCTGATCTGCTTCTTTTCAAGTTGATTATGCCGTTTTTCTGGATCATTCTCTCTGGACTGTTGACAATGTAAAGAAGATCAAGGCGCTGCCAATAGCTTCTCTGTATTCTTGTTTGTGTGAGATGACAATAGGGTTACCTGTTTGCAGTGGGGTTATTTCTTTGGCTCTGGCGTGTATCAGAATCGGCTTTTCTGTCTCTCCTTTAGGCAGTCGTATGCTTGTATGAGTGAGGTCCAAGACGGCGTGCATGGCACTATGTGTTATTTGAGCGTTGCTTGCCGCTTCCGTCTTATCAGAAATAGGTTAGGGCTTTATCCTCTGGCTCGGTATAGAGGTGTTGTATGATATGCCAGCAATCGTAGGTAGGGAAGATATTTTGTGTACGTCTTCTTCATAATGTTTTTTGTTGTTTAGACTCCCGTTTCTGCCTCTCCGTTGCTCTGGAAATATCTAGGACTTGTGTCTTGTGCCTGAATTCATATGATAAGGCAAACGTTCTGAATGCAAAATAGGAGAATTGAGGTCCGTTATCAAAAATTAAATATCGATTTCAGGTGGCAAACTATATCTGAGAAGGTCGCCACAGTAAGTGCGCCGCTTCAATGTTCTTCCATTCGATTATAGAAACTCCACTTTCTGTTATGGCAATTAATTCCAGAAGCGTTGATGCAATATATCATAGGCTCTGCGTGATTCCTTGAGTACAAAACATGACAAGATTGGACCACCTCTTCCAACTGTTTGTTTAGTCGAGGCCAGCAGCCCGATTTCCTTGTTGTCAAACGGCACTTCGTAATTTCTTGATTGGCAAAATGTAGCCTGTCCCAAATCTCTTGGCAAAAGGCTCGGTACAATCAGTCTCCTCTCGAACTAGCAGCTCCTCATTTAAAGTACTTTCGCATGACCAATGTAGTCGCAAAGTTGCTTTGATCTAAGCTAGGATTGAGTGGAATATTGTCGTGGCTCTCAGCAAACTTCATTATCAGACTGTTGAAGGTCTCGGACTCATTGAAGACCATGTTTTCTAACTGATAAAAGTTGAATCACTGAAAGGCTGTATTCCTGTATTGTATTGTATTCTTGTATTCCTGAGAGATTTCCTAGAGGGTTTCCAACACAGAATATTTAAACTGTTCAAGTTCTTGCCATGCACATGCATAGTTGATGGTGTATAAGAAGTTCATGAGCCTTATTCTGAATCGTTGAATACGACAAACCAACTCGTGGAGACACTTGGTGCTTAGTAGGGGACGGACACAGTGGCTTGTGGGCAGTATGATTTTGAAAATTTTGTTTTATCAGAAACTCTTTGAATTTCTCACATGCCCATACAACCGCTAAACCATGCCTCCATCTCTATTTGGGCTTATAATCGCACTCAGTAAGAGACGTACTCCTAGGGCATATGCTACTAGTTTCCACTTTTTACTAGTGGGATCTTGTTGTCTTGTCAGAAACTCCCTTAATCTCACAATACATGCCCATACAACCGTTAACCCAGTGCCTCATACTCTACTTTGGACCTAATGGCACTCTGTAGGAGACATACTCCTAAAGGCATATGCCACTCTTTCCGCTGTTTAGTAGTGGAATCTTGCTGAATAAAAACGGCTTCTACGACATACGAAGAGGCTTCAGCTGACAGCAGTGATGGACGATTCAGTTGGTATAATGCCAAAGTAGGGCTGCAGATCATTTCTGATCCGGGTAAATGCTTTCTGTCGCATTTGTATTCAGTGGCTGAGTCCCAAGTGGTCTTGAAATATGTAGCACTCTAAGTTGTTCTGACTTTTGGGCTAGATTGGAGCTATATTTTTCCATCTGATTGACCACACCCACGAATCTCCTGACCTCAGTAGTGTTTTCATTGCAAGATGGCTTTGATTTTGCGTAGGTCAGTTCTTATTTCAAGCTATTTGTCTAGGAGTAGAGAGTGAGAACGGTTGGAAATTGTCTCGCAAACAGTATAGTCCAGATTAACCCAAGCCCGAAAACAGGACGGAAACTGAGATATGTAATACTATCCGCATGCGAGACAAAAGTGTCCAACCGTTCTCACCATAGCTATCTATACTGTGTTGGCTTGAAGATGGCCAACCAACGTTTGACACGATATTGAATTTATCGATAGCTGGCCTGCCCAATAGTGGTGCGTGAAGACTCTCGACAATTTATATTGGACAAGCGTATGTGACATTTTCTCGCTGACAGATGCTTGGAAAAAGCTACAGACGGACTTTTATATGATCCTCTGAGTATGCTCTGTTAGTGTTTTGGAAGTGTTCTCGATTCTATACGAATTCTGGAATGACTGTTGCATCAGCGCATGGTCCACTTTCAACTGTATTGGTGTAATTGTATGAGAACTTGAAGCCTGTAAATTCTCTTTCTAGACTGGACGTTTGGGTGAGTGAAGCACATTGCAGCAAAATGACCAATTATGTTGCACTCGGGGCATTTGCTGTCGCTAGGTGAACATGGAGACCGACTGTGACTTAATTGGCTGGCGACGTCAGCATCTTTTGCACTTCTGTTTAGACGGCAACGGTGTTGGCTGTGATCAGTGTGTGTTGCTAGAGAAGTAGCTACGTGTCTTAATTCGTTATCTAAGGCATCTACTGGTACCACGAGGTCTAGGTTAGTCTCTCCAGATGACTCTTCTCTCACGACTGCCTGTTCAGCGCCGGATCCAGAAAGAGGGTTCACCGTTAGCAGTTATTTATAGCACTACTAATTTTCTCTTTTCTAATGAAATTAGATGAAATTATTGAACCACGCCTATTGGAAAAGAGGGGAGTTTAACCCCCTGAACCCCTTCTGGATCCGGTCCTGCTGTTGTCGTCGTAACTGTTTCTGTTCTTTGTCTTGCATGCCCTGATCGTTGCAGACTCTAGGGTAATGTTTGGGTATATAGTTGCAATTTCTCCGCCGGTTGGGCGTCTCGCAGACCGACAGCCAAATAGTCAAGTATGGTCATGGAAGTCGCCATATATATATATATAGTTGCAGCATTTGTAAGCGCATATCTAAAGAAAGTCGACCGTCTTCCCGCTCGCTCCATAGGGTACATAAGACTGCTAAAGTAGGTTTGTTTTTCTCTTGGAGGCTAAACCAGAGGCGTCACGGAAGCGCTATAGAAAAGTCAATATCATTAAGGCCAATGTTCTAGATGAGCGAAATTGAAGGCTTTTGGTGGGGCTATATCACAAGTTGCCATATTCTGTATCCATATATAGTAAATTGTATTGTTGAACACAGTGCTTCCCGCACTAGCTACATTAGTAAATTGAACTATTCCCCAGATAAGCCGTTTACCGTAGACCCGTCCTTACCATCTAATCTACAACTATACCACAGACACTTCTGAGCACTTAAGCTGCGGAATTTGGTCTAATATCAAACATTATAAAAGAGTTGCAACCTTTTCCGCTTAATGTTCGGATTGTTATAATCTCAGAATTATCAGCTTGTTAAATGTAGTATGCAATAAAAATGTTTATTGTTTTGACTTTGTTTCTAATTGCAGCAGGAATTCTTCAGTACACAACTGGCACTTTCATTTCTGGCACTCGCTTTAACCGAACGGTAATGAACCAAGTCGAGAAATTCCAAAACATTATATATTAAATTACTATATATGCCTATACGTTTTTCTTCTTCAACAGGAGAACAGAGTAGTAATCACCTCTGCAGAATCGCAAGATCCGGCTGTTGAAGGCAAAGCGAAGGAGCAGAAAAAGGAAATATTTTCTTATTCATCAAAAGACAGCAAATCACCAGGACTGCCGAGGTGTCGATCTCTAACCGTGGCCAGTGCACAAACAACCGGTAAAGAAGAAAGTAATGAAACAGCCAAGATGAAACTCCTACTTAATATTGAAAGGCAGCAAAATGAAGGAATGAAGCAAGTGCTGCAGTCTTTAAACAAAAGCATTCAACAGCAGAAAAAACTGCTTGATGCAGCCGAAGAAGCTGAAGAAGAACGAAGAGCGAAAGATGAACAAAGCAAAGAGATTCTGAGGATTCCTTCAGGCAACATAAAGTTTGTAGAGGAAGACAAGCTAGGACAAGGTTCATTTGGAGGTGCGACTGTAACTAAGTTGTAATGCCAAATTTAAATGACAATTAGTAAATTAAGTATTTTTTATTTTTAACAGAAGTTGTTGTCGCTGAATGGCAAGGCTCTACAGTTGCTGTCAAAAAGGTCTATGATTTTCTAACTCAAGATCAAGAAAACATAAAACGTCAGGTCGATTTCTTTCTACAAGAGGTTTCTGTTGCTTGGAAAATACATCATCCCAACATTGTTCCAGTCTATGGATTCTGCTTGGAAACAAACGGCAAAACTACATTAGCGTGGCTAGTTATGGAACTCCTTCAATGTTCCTTGGGTGATGTGCTTAAAATTAATTACTCTCAACTAACTCTGCGAGAAAAGGTCGACATTGGAAGGGATTGTTTATGTGCACTAAACTATCTACATTCTCTAATGGTAAGTAAAAGCTTTTTAATAAAAACTTGTATAGATTAGGTATTAACGTATACCTACATGCGCAACTTTTTAATTAACTACGCACTAAAAAACACACACACACCTCACCGGCGTAGCGTGGTCCTCAAGTTTGGAGCTAACAGATTTGACAGCAACCACGCCCATTTCTTACAGGCAAAACCACGCCCATTTTCTACTTCTCTAACTCGCAGTTGGTAGACATCTAAGTAAATAGTATCAATTATAGACGGCGGGACTGAGTGCCATCAGTGTGCTTAGAAAGGGGTGGAAACACTGTTACAGTTCGTGCCAAAAAAGTTTTCGTGGCTCGCTGCGGTCGTCAAATTAAATGGCATCTAGAATACCAATTCAGTGCAAACGCGTTGACCAATTTTAGCATAGGACCAGCTAGTTAGCTAGAATAACCTGAGCACGAAGTGGGGAAAGTACCGTGGAGTGCAAACAAATCATTAGGTAACGAATTCGCAGGAGATTCCATTCTCCCGTCAATCGGGTTGTCGACCTAACTAGACTTATTTAAATAATCATTAATGCATAGGCTTCTGCATGCCTTTTTGATGCGGTCTTCTTTGTCTCTGCCATTGCCGGATAGCGTAGTAAACGTCTTAAATAAGTGATGGTCATGCACACTTTGCGTGACCACGACTTCTCGACACTGGTTTTATCATACTGAAATAATGATGTTTACTACTAGTTGTACGGTATCCGTAGGCGCCTCACGTTGGTGAGTAACACGTCCAATGGAGTTTTCTGACCGTCTACTGAAACGCCGCGTCCTAGCTAGACCATACGTATTTGTTGAAACGTTGTCACGGAAGTAAACATGCAAACTTCCTAGTAGTTTAGATTACGTATATAGGCCCGGTTTAGGTGGTCGCCGCTTCGCGATCGTGACCAAGACAATTGAAATGTACAGTATAAGTATGCTGTCAGTGACGTTGTAACGATCGACAGTAGTATGGTATTTACTGACATAGAAATTGATGTCGGCAAACATTGACAATCAACAGTGTTAGATGCAGCACTGTCTAGTAAAGGATTGATCGTAGTACGGGACGTGTGAATAGTTGACTGTAGTTGGCATTCAGCTAATTGCCGAGCGTAGCGAGGCTTCTAATCCGGGTCGCACAACAGACATGGGCGTGGTCCTATATGGCTCTCCATCGAGCTTTTGGTGTGTGTGTGTGTGTGTGTGTGTGCGTGTGTGTGTGTGTGTGTGTGTGTGTGTGTGTGTGTGTGTGTGTGTGTGTGTGTACACACAAATATCAAATTTCTCCTCCCCGCGACCACGTTTCATGATAGAACCTATCTTAATTAAAAATCGTTTCCGTGTTCGACTGCATATGAGTCTAAGAACGATTCGTCTAAGAGCAAAGGACGACGAAAACGCTTCATGAACTTCCGTCGCCCCATCCTTTTGTATTGTAGCTACGGACTGTGTGTACTTTGACAACCGAGAAACACCTTCAGGAGTTGCATGCCACCTGTAGTCAACTATTCACACGTCCCATACTACAATCAATCCTTTACTACACTGTGCTGCATCTAACACTGTTGATAGTCAATGTTTGCCGGTATCAATTTCTATCTCAGTAAATACCATACCACTGTCGTTACAACGGAACTGAGTGCATACCTAGACTGTACATTTCAATTGTCTTATATACGTAATCTAAACTACTAGGAAGTTTGCATGTTTACTTCCATGACAGCTAGGGTTTCAACAAATACGTATTGTCTAGCTAGGACTCGGCGTTTCAGTAAACGGTCTGAAAACTCCGTTGGACGTGTTACTCACGAACGCGAGGCGCCTACGGATACCGTACAGCTAGTAAAGGTGTTTCTTGGTTGTCAAGTACACACAATAGCTACAGTACCTAAGGATGGGGCGACGGAACTTTATGAGGCTTTTTCTTCGCCGTTTAGTCAGGGGCACAAATCGTTCCTATACTGATCTGTAGTCGGACACGGAAACGATTTTCTTGAAGTAGGTCTTATAATAAAACGTGGTTGTGAAATATATATATATATATATATATATATATATATATATATATATATATATATGCCGAGAGCTCGATGGATTGCCATATAGGACCACGCCCCTTTCTGTTGTGCGACTCGAACTAGAAGCCTCGCTACGCTCGGCAATTATCAAAGAGATATAGTCAACGTAGTCGAGCGGACTGTTACTGTCTACTAGTAGGAACTTAAACCTGTAGTTCTGCTTGAATCAGAGTGACACGCCCAAAATGTTTGGGGCTATAGTCTCCCCAGCCCCCTCCCCCCACGCTACGCTGGTGCACACCTCCTCCTCCTGTATTCCTTCCGTCTAAACGGACACTCTACCCCTTCAATGGGGACTAAGACAAAATCATAAAAAAAGTTTTCTCATGAATATCGATGCGTTTGTGTATTGCATAGCCTCCTTTGCTTCGAAAGTACTTCTTACATGTCTGGCATTCAATGGCTCCTTTTTGCTCATGTATAGGTTTTTCTCTTTCAGCAATGCATTTGTGTCTCTTCAAGTCACTAATGTGCCTGAAACCTCTGAGGCATTCAGGGCAGACAACAGTTGTAATCAACATTGCCAGATGACACTTGATTAGACTACAGACAGGCATGGTAATGGTCTCTCCAGGCAGATCTTGATTTATTTACTAAGTCATACCAACAGCTTTCTGGAAGAATTTTCAGATCATTTTAGGTCTTTCTTAATTATGTCTTCCAGCGTTTGTTAGGGCCACCTTGTGGACGTTTCTGATAACCACCCAAAGAAGCACATCTTGGGAATTCGATGGTTGGGTTCGCGCCAAATGGCCTAACCATTGCATAGATCGTCTTATAAGTTTGATGTTTATATAATGTCAGGATCTCCCCATCTTTGTCTTATTGTTTCATTTGAGATATTATCCCACTGTGTTGTGACAGAACACACGCACGCGCACGCACACACACACACACACACACACCACGCACGCACACACGTACGCACACACACACCACACGCACGCACACACGTACGCACACACACACACACCACACCAGGTACACAAGCACACCGTATTTCATATTTCTCACATTATATCACACTACATTACATTAAATTACATTACGTTACATTACAATACACTAAATTGTATTACATTACACTACATTACATTACATTACAATACATTGCATTGCATTGCATTACAATACATTACATACCTTACATTACATTACATTACATTACTTTACACTACATTACATCACAGCATGCTTAATTGGTATGTTACCCACATCAGCAATTATACATACATGTGAATACAAGTCGGGTGCATACATATACTGTTGACTCCTGGACACTTACATAGTCGAGCACCTATACATATCTAGACAAAAGACCTACACCAGAATGTTTCATAAATAGATTTACGGCTACAGCTAGCAACGTTGCTATACTTATGACAAGTAAAATAATGTAAATACGTATAGTCGACACATTTAAAATGCAAGCATGTGACTGACTTTATGCTCACACCAATGCTATACATATGCAGCAAAAGCATTTAGATAAACATATGTAGCAATATCAATACGTCGATCTGCAAATTAGTTATAGACAATCACATGATGCTTTTGCAATTGTGTATCTAGAAGCCTAACGTTATTCTTCATGGTGACCTTCGTCCTACTAACATTCTGATTGCCATTAATATGACAGCAAAGCTTGGAGACCTGGGAGCAGCTCGACTTGAAGATGCCCAATTATCAGTTGGACTAATGAGTCCTCAACACACAGCTCCAGAGAGAATGCGGGAAGACGGGAGTACAGCACACAAAACCACAATGACAGATATCTACAGTATGGGAGTCACTCTGTGCGAGCTATTTACTGGGGTGTCGGCAAACAGGGAATATCGAAAAGATCATGTTCAGAAGATTAAGGAACGAAATATCCGCTCTCAGTGCATTGACATGGTCAAAGACAATCCTAAAGAACGACCTACGGCTGACAAAGTTCTCACCGCTCTCTTAGAAGTCGTTCAAACAAAAGACTACAAAAAATGTGGGCCCCGTAAGATGGTGAAGATGGGGAAAGGCAAACCTGATGAACCAAAGCGTCCCATTTTGACTGATTGCAATTAGCAATATGTTACTGTTATCAAAACTTTGTCATTTATGCTCTTATCAATTGCTAGACTTCACCAGTCAAATCAACATTTTTGCAAAGGAGCAATGAGTAGCAACAAGATAGTTTTGTATTCTATTTGTTTGAGTTAAATGCTAAAATCATGGCCATGCGTTAATTAGCACGCTGGCATGTCATGTACCGTTTTCCTGAAGAAAATTGAAGATATCATTGTCTGCATGTAGTTAGATAATTCCTTGTCTGTACCTATACGTACATACACATATACATGTCTAGGTAACCTAAATTGCATTGATAACTTTTTTATGATAGTTAGATATAGATACATATTCTGACATTCGATATAAGCTCGGTTCACAGTACGATGCTGGCGCGAGCGTCCTGGACGCAGACGATGAGCGAGCGTCAGCGTCACACTGTGAACACGTCAGCGCCCGCGATGCTCGCACAACGCTACATGAGCGTCCACGACGCTGGAATAGAGAAAAGTTCTAATCGAGCATCCTGGCCGGAAGTGACTCAGCGTCCGATGACATCATGTGCTCCGTTTCAACCAATCGAAAGTCAGTCGCTGGGCGTATCCGGGATACTCTATTCCTTCACATGGCATCGATCATTGATTCGTCGATGAAAGTTTTCATTGAGTGTGTGCGTGGTTTTCCCTGCATTTGGCAAGTTCAGTCAAAGGACTACAAGGACATAAGGATGAGCGAAAACGCTTGATCGAGACTACGGCGCAGCAGCGCAAGAAAAGCAAAACGTCGTCGTCCATGTCTGTCGCGAGTACATTGTACATACGTGGTTACTTTGCAGCGCCAGACGACTGTCGCAGTGTGTTCTTTATGCGATGAACGCTCGTCAGACGCAATACTGTGAATGGTACAGCGCTAGCGTCGTCGCTGATGCTCGTGTGAGCGTCCTTGTTAGCGTCCAGGACGCTCGCAGTACGCTGTGCCAGCGTCGTAATGTGAACCGGCTTCAGTCCTAAGAGCGGTTTACATACCCTACACTGATACAATGTAACGTAACGTAACCTACGTAATCTAACGTAAGGTAACGTTACGAGATACGCTTTATTTTACGTTACGTTTCGTTCTATGATGGTGTTCTATTTCGACGTAACGGAGGTTCGAGCATTTAAGCATGCGATTTCTTTAACCAATCACACATTTTGGAAAATGGAAGAAAAGCTTATAGAAGCCACCAGACGGTATCCTTGCTTGTAGCAAGTCGAGGCGAAAGCTCTATGATAAGGACGTCATCGGTAAGAAAACTGCTTGTAAAGAGGTGTCTGTGGTTGTGGGAGAGGCAGGTGGAAATCTCTGAGACAAATTCGCCTCTAATTGGAAAGGGCTATCACGCGACCAAAGGTCAGGGTACGCAAAACTAGATAACGACGTTGAACGAACGTATTCTGCTAATATACTATCTACGTTACGTTTTGATACGTTACATTACGCTAGGTTTGATCAATGATATCTGTGAACAGGTAGTTTTCGAGGGGAAGATGTCGTTTTGGGGGAAAAGACTCAGGTTGAAGCTGTAGCTGTCAGCAAAGTACTAAAATTATTTTTTAAGAATCTAGACTCGACTCAGTCTCACTCCACCCTCGTCATACCCCGGATTGTCAATCCTCGGCGGAGAGACAGGTTTCAGTCACTTTAAACAAAGTGCACTAAGTGCTTGTCATTATTGCTCCTCGTTATCAGACTCAAAGTTTATCAGACGTATATTGTTACAATAACAAACCGGCTCCCGAGAGCCGATACCGTAATTCCGCGCATTTAGCTGCATGCCGGTATAAGCGGGAATTACCAGAGACTTGCTTGTCAGACTCTGGTGACAATACCGGCATGCCTGTATAGCGTGAAGCAGTGCCCGTAGTGGCGAGGGAGCAACTACACATGCGTGGTAATTCTACTGCTCACGCACCGTACTTTGACTTGTTGACCTAGAGAATGCAGCTTCCTCCAAAGCCCAAAAAGAAAAGAGGAAAGTCGAACAGCCAGAAGGTATCGAAAATGGATCTTCGCAGTGTGGCAGAAGGTTATAAGCAATAGAAAAAGCTAGCGGTACTACGCAAGTACGACGAGCTCGGTGAAAACAAAACGAAAGTCACCAGGAAATGTGGAGTGTCTCGTTAGTGCGTACTGCAGGATTAGGTTTGAACAAGCAGAAGAATACACAGGGCTACAGGCGCGGATCCAGTGGGTCAGGACTCCTACCTCCACAGGCTCTCAGTTATAATTGCCGTGATAGTGACTACCATAAGTTATTGACGCGAGGCCAGCGTAAACAAGTGACCAAAGCGTATTCTCGTCTCTCTTATTTGAACAATTACATGCCTGGATAATTGACAAAGCTTACACAGACGCGGATGCTAGTTGCAAGTTGCCCTTGCAGCTATACTAGCTAGACAATTATGTAAGAAAGGTCGATTACCCGGCATGTGGAAATGTGCCCAAGGCAGCTGGCACACGGTGAGCACTATCTGTAAATGGGAGCATTCAGTGACGTCAATAGGCGGTCTGAAACCAGCCTCTCTGGATCTACGCCGAGGATTGACAATTAGGGGAATGACGAGGGCGGAGAGAGGCTTAATGGTTCGAGTCTACAAAAGCAGCATCAGGCTCAGTCTCTAGCCTGCGTACGATAAGAGGGACTGTGAAAGAGAGTACATCAGGCCTAGACTTCACTCGTTTAGTAATTAGAAGCAAGCCCCTTTCTAAACAGGTGGCAAAACACAGCTTCCCTAGCTTCGAAATGAAGAAGTGGCCACTCGTGAAACCAAGGCGACCGTAAAGTACGAGAAGTCTTCTATGTAACCTCATCGGAAAATTGAAGTTCAGAGGCTGGTGAGGTTGGTTGAGCTTTTGTAGGTAGCTGCAACTCTATTAGGCATTTGATGCAGTCATTTTAAGTCAGTCTAACACGACAACATCCACAATGAATCAGGTCCAGTTGGAGTCAGAGTCCAAGATTTTGGGGGAAGATGAAGCAAGCGCTCGTCTACTCAAACAACTCGATGATCTCCCTCCGTCATGTAATCTCAGAACATCATCACAACGCGACATTAGATCTACTAAATCAACTCCATTGTAGCCTCATCCTTGAAAGAGGTTAGTAGTCTTCGGGATAGAGCAAGATTAGACACCATTGCCACTACTCGTGCTGTTGCTTGGTTGCAGGCATTATTACCAAACCCAAACCTAGGCCTCGCCATGTCACCACATGAATTCGTGATCGCAATACGGATTTGGCTAGGAATCCCTCTATTCACGTTCTTACCATCGTCGACGTCATTGAAATGTGTCTGTAGTCAAGTTCTTTACCCTCTTGGCAATCATTTGGTTAGCTGCGGTCACGGTCCTCTCCGGATCAAACGCCAGGACGCCCTTTGCAAAGTGATTTACCACGTTCTTCTAACAGACAACAAGCATGCAAAAAGGGAACAACGTTAACGTTGTTCTGGCTGTGACAACAGTCGTCCTGGTGATACATTTCATCCTGAGTTTCTTCTGGGTCGCCCCAGGTTCTTCGATGTAACAGTAGCCAACAGCCTGCAGCTTTCATTCACTATTAAGGCTGCCAGCAATGCAGGAGCTGCTGCAGAAAGCTGCTGAAGCCTGCAAACACTTTCGTCACGCTGACAGAGTTACAGCAGCTATTTTATCCACTTGCTGTGGAAACTCTCGGTCTCTGACATCATACAGTCTCAAGGTCCTACGCTCTAAGGCTTCGAGAATTTCTGCAATGAGTCACATGACGTTCTCAAAGTCTCTAAACAACTTATTACGACAATTATCTGTGAAATTGTGGTTACACAATGAATGCTAGGTTGGTTTTACAACTTCTGAATTTAGAGATAGAGGAGGTACGTAGTTGGAACATGCGTACTTGAGTTGTTGGGAATGTTGGAGTGGGGAACGTCCATGTATGTAATATATATATATATATATATATATATATATATATTATCATATATTTGTATATAATACAGATAACACATATCCGCCCTAAGGACGGAATATATATATATATATATATATATATATATATATATATAATTCGTTGTCAGCAAACCTTTCTGTATAACAAAATATTTGGGGAAGGGTAAAAATGCATGGTACACCAGAAATTAATTAGCTCACAAGAAAAACAGGTCAATAAACAAGAAAATATCAAAGGAAAATGCTGTTCAATCCTAAAAGGAACAATGCCCGTCTCAGTCGTCTGCAAACAAAGCAATTAAGCCTGCGAATAGAATCAAGATGAGAATCGGTGGAGACTCTCTGACAATGATTCTCCCGATCCTCGTCTGACAATTTCCGACAAGAACTGTTGGACAAATGTCCCTGCATGCTCGTCAGAAACACTAAATCTAAGGTATCAACAAATCAGCTAGAGTTTACTGACTGGTAATACTGTCTATCACTATACCTCGAACCTCTGCCTTACCAGTGAGGATGACTAGCTGTCACGTGTACAAATCTGTGTCAACAAACAATAACTATACCCCTATACTACTTCACTCCAAATAGTAATAATGACAATGTGGTTGTCATGCATACTCCAAATGCTGACAAAAACACTAACAAATTTAGAGAATCTAAACCTATTCTACCATTTTTCCCTATACACGATTATTCATATCTTCTCTCAAGCAATGTTGCCATTTGCAAAAACCATAATTCCTGCATGGCTCAATTAATTGACTTACCCAGTTCTCTCAAATTCTAGTGGTTTTATCAGTTCTAGATCCACCATTAGATTCCACATGTGAACTGAGCTCATTGTATTGATAAATCCAAACTCAAGATTGTGATCAAAATTATATTTAGGTACTAGTAAATAGAATAATGACATATAATAGCCATTGTCAATATCAATTCACAGGCCTAAATTTCCTGTGATCAGACCAAGTCACAACACCAAAATATACAATAAAACAGTGTACCTGCATTCTACAGCTCCTTTGATCCTGTAGTTACATTTAATGTACGTATGATGCAGGAGCTATCTAGCCTACCAACGCAAATGAATAATAACAGCCAATTTCATGTCAATACAACAGCAAAAATGGTAGAAATACAGGTAAAGTCAACAGTCCTGCAATACTTTTTTATTAGTATATTCAAATATTACCTTAAACAAACAACACCAAAATCAACAAACATCACCATCAGCAGTACAATGACAACAGCAACAACAGTTTACAACAACAACAACAACAACAACACGCAACGTAACATGTACTACGGGCGACTACCTCTATAGAATTAATATTGTATGTTACACATGCATGTCTTAAACACAAGTGTGAACATCTTCACAACAAGTATGAAGAACTGACACATTGCAAACTGTAATTTAATTAATTTATATTCACACATCGTATCACTCAACCGCGCGCGCTACAACATGTCCCGTAGGCGTCACAACTGCAAGACTATAAGATGAAGAGAGAGTGTAGCCAGTTTCGTCATGAATTTTTATAAATTGTGTATAGTCGCATGTTCCTGCTTCTGTTTCACGCTCAGTCGTGAAACAGTAGACGTAAGAGTGTATTCAAAGTTAACAGAAGGATATAAGACCTTCCGAATTCCTTGCCTGGCTCGTTCTGCGAATGGAACGCTCCTAGCTTTTGCTGAAGGACGTGTGCCATTGGACAGACCTCCCGTTGGGAATATGTCAACGTGCTACGGTGCTGAAGCCTCTCTTGCGGACGGCCACTGTGTCGACAAGGACATTGTTGTCAAAAGAAGTTATGACGGTGGGATGTCATGGAGTGGCCCGGATGTGCTCACTAAAACTAATAAGACATACTTTTATTCAAACGTCAATACTGCTCTTGATGCTCAGGGACGGATTTATTTGATTTATTCGAGATGCTCTGTTGATGACTACTATGGCAACTGTGTGGATGTCATTCAGCTGTCGGACAACAATGGAGAGTCATTCACCTCTCCAGTCTATTTGTCGCATCACGGAAGGATCGGTGGACCA
Source organism: Corticium candelabrum (assembly GCF_963422355.1). Taxonomy (NCBI): domain Eukaryota; kingdom Metazoa; phylum Porifera; class Homoscleromorpha; order Homosclerophorida; family Plakinidae; genus Corticium; species Corticium candelabrum. Next base: position 3,874,211 of record NC_085095.1, read on the forward strand.
ACTGGTGGCTGGGTAGTTCGATATGCAATCGGAAAACCATTTCAAGGCAGAATTATAGTGCCTAAACAAGGAACGTTAACAACAGTTTTATATTCAGATGACAGAGGTTTGACCTGGAAATATGTTCCAGGGATATCGAATGATCAGTTGACCGGTGAAGCTGCTATTGCTGAAGTATCTGATGGCTCTCTTGTTGCGGTCATGAGGTATGGCTATATGCCTGTGTTTTTTCGATCAATGGATGGTGGCATGTCATGGACAAGATTCAATACATCTCACCTTATAAATCCTAACTGTGAGATGTCACTGACTACGTTTGCATCTGGAAAAGACGACGAGGAGACAAAACTTTTACTGTCACATGCCAATACAAATACATCACCATCTCCTAATGGACGTCAAAACATGACGATTCACATGTCTAGTGATGGAGGCTTGAACTGGGTTGCAATTGCTGACATCTACAATGGACCATCGGCATATTCATCGACTCTCCAAATTAGCAGTACAACTGCAGCATGTCTCTATGAGAGGTCTGAGGGAGCACCTCCTGTTGCATTTGATTCCATCAACATTGCATTTGTGCCAGTAAATTGAAGAGACCAAACACTGCACTGTATTGCAATGCAACTGACGTGTGTGTGTGTGTGTGTGTGTGTGTGTGTGTGTGTGTGTGTGTGTGTGTGAGAGAGAGAGAGAGAGAGAGTGTGAGTGTTGTAGAATTTGGCATTTGATGCCTCAAATTTTTATTGTATTTTGTCATACTATTGTTATGCTCAGAAAGCCTGAGTTCGAGTTCATTACTGCCACAGTATAGTAGTAGTACTGTACCAACTTCGTACCTCATATGCTTTGATTTTGCATTGCTACCTGTGCGGCTTTGTGTTCATCACCACACTCATTGCTATGAGACCCTCCCTTCCACACATTCAATATAAGCAGCTGATCCACAGCATACAAAGACACAACAACTCTGCTTACACTTAGCACGCCAGTGTACGCAATCACAAACAGTTAGCACTTGTTGCCATATTTGCATGCCAGATCTATATGTAACTACATGCACTTTGATAAACCTTTGTACACATACAAGAAATCACAGCAAGCTAAGATGGTAGTCTCCTCTAACAATTGTCTGTCACCAAGTCCCAAACTACTTGTACATGTATGTCGACCTCGGCATAAAGCTAATCCAGTATTGAAAATAATAAGAATTACACAGTACAATGTGAAGACTAAACCTGTGAACTTCTGTGACTGTTCTGCGAGGAGCTAGTAGTTCCTGTGCTGTAATCCTTTACACTAGGTCTACTCCACGTACGTGTAGATCGAGCCTCTCCCGATAATTCAAATGTTCCCAACGTAATACCTTCATCGTCTGATGATTGAGAGCTGGTTGTTCTCCTGTGCCGCTTCACACGCCGATAATTATCCAGAGATCCTGATTTTGAACCAGATTTTGAGCTTCCAACAGAGTTGGTTTTCGTTTTGCTGCCCTCATGTTTGACTCCAGTTTTAACATTTTGCTGATTGTTTGTAGTTGTTGCACCATTTGCTCCTGGGAAACTCCCTTGGTTCACAGATTTAGTCGCTATAAGATCAGCTACGCTCAATGTGACACACGTCTTGAAAAATCCAATCTAAGAATTGAAGAGAACAATTAAAAACAGTCCAATCAAGAAATACACTTTAACAATCTGTAGTCACTTTCCTCAATTGGAGAAAAAAAGTTGTACAATACTGATACAATTTATAAGAGGTAACGTTGACAGACAACTTCAACTTTTGAAGTCTTGTGTAAGGCAATTTAAGAATGTTTGTGAGATTGACAAAACACAGATGAACAAACTGACTGATCTACATACACAGACAAACTGGCAAACCTACACACTGACAGACAATTAAACAAATACAATCAAACATACAGACAGGCAAATAGACAGACACAAAGATTGATGTATTGTATCTGCAGATAAACTCTCTACAAATGTAACAATTGCAAACTTTACCAATAATACACACAGCAACAAGTCATTGAATAAAAACAGACACAAATAGATCACTATTTTCACAATTCCCACACTATTACACATAACTTGAGCTTACACTAGTCCAACCCTGGAAACATGCTTCAAAAGCTTATGGCCTTGCACTAAAGCAAACAGACAGACAGCAGCTATTCATCCAAACATCTTGCATAAGCACAACTGCAAACAGACAGACAGACAGTCAGACACATGCAGACAGACAGACGGAGACAGACAGAGCTATGAAGACCTTCGAGTTACGTTGTTTGATTTACAGAGCAAACTGCTGGATCAGACAGGAGAGGACCTTCTAGCTGAATACTCCTGTCCTCTCCTCCCAAGGATCTAATTGAAGACGAATCAGACAGACAGACAGACAGACAGCAGCTACCCGTGAGGTCAAGAAATCAGAAAAATACGCTAAAGAAAGGGACGTCTGGGGCCTCCCCTCCAAATGCATCCCATTAGTGTTCGAACACTTCGGACGCTGGGGCTCAGAGGCAGCTCAATTCCTACACCGCCTGTCACTCCAGTCTATAGACGAAGACGGAAGAAAGAACAGTCATGAATTTAAGTTATTGTGGCGTAAATGCATGTCGGTAGCTTTGCAAAGGTGTAATGCTAGCGTAATTAGCAGAAAGTTGGCAAGACTGCGACATTCTTCATTCGCACGTAGTTAAATTATGGCGTCGGCCGTTTGGGCCAGACTAGAATGTAGTAGTGTTGTTCTTTGAAAATATATGTATTGACAGACAGACAGACAGACAGACAGACAGACAGACAGACTGACAGATATATACTTTATTCTCATATAGACTCTACTTGTACATATGCTGGGAATTTGTGAAAGCAAACCAGTCCTTGCAAACAACAAAGTCATACATTAACTAATGGACTTGGCCTTGCATGTCAAAATCAAATAATCTATCTAAATCACCATGATAATTTTGGCACTGCATCTCTGTAGAATTGTAGAAAATCTTTTTCTCCAATACAACATAAACATGAAAGCATTAAAATTGGCTTCTGGATTCGCTGACTGTTGTCACAAATGCTGCAAAAATACTCTGTCTTTGTGCTCCACCTCCCAAAATGTTCTATCACAAGAAAAACAAATCTTAATACATATCCTCCTGGAACAAGCTCTTCTGAATATTTTTCATTCTCATTTCTTTTCTTGTCGTGGCAGCATGACCATTTTCCTTGCTAGCCCTCCTAATAATGTCCTGACTCCACAGATGAGCCAGGGACATATCAATATCCAAATTCTGTTCAGTAGTTGGATCAAACATTGTAACGTCTGGACGGTCTTCACTATTGATGTATTGATGTCTTGGTTCTGTTTGATGGGGAAGGTGAAGGTCAGACAGGCACTCACTCGATCCACCCATTTAAGACTGAATTGTGAGACCCCACAGGTCCACACCATATTAGCAGGTTAAAAGATGGTATCCGTATCCATCCAAGTCATGACCATAATCACACTTTTAATCTAATTGGTAAAAGGTAGAGCCACTCCCAACCTCAGGTAAGACGCTAAAACAGTTTTAAAGCGTGCTTAGCAGAAGTGGGGATGACATCCAGCCATGCACCAGCACCTCATCCTTGCACAGATCTCAACCAAGCTGCATCTCTATCAGACTGTGCTTGTATAATAATATCAGTAGCACTATCACTAGCAATCTTGGTGGACAATTATTCTATGCTGCAATTTCTTTGGATATGAGATAAAGTCATCAAGAGACTGTTTTTCTCCATCTGTGTGGTTTGACTTGGGCATGGTACAGCTTGATAAGAAAAGGCCACAATGGAACCTATTGACAGACAGATAGACAAACAGACAGTCAGCCAGACAGACAGACAGGCACGTAGACAGACAGACAGGCACGTAGACAGACAGACAGGCACGTAGACAGACAGAGAGACAGACAGACAGACAAATAGTAGCATAATTTCTTAGCTGCTATGTGTACACATATGTGTATTTTCATGTAGCTTGTAAACTTTACTTTTTGCCGTTTTGCTGATATGTATTATAGTTTGATGTTTGAAGTATATGTATTGATAGACAGACAGACAGACGGACAAACAGACGAACAGACAGACAGACAAACAAAAACAGTGTATAATTGGGTCATAGAGAACGTTCACGTTACGATTTATTACTTACCATCAAGTGTATATTTGACAGATAGACAGACAGACACACAGACACACAGACAGAGGAGTTTGAACGTTCATCTAGCAATTTTGTCTTGGCAGCTTCTCTCGGATTGGGTCTACCTTTGTCTTTACTACTTTGGGCCTCTAAATGTGAATGTGGAAAGACACTAGATGTTGAAGGGTACACGTGTACCATTTGCTAAACATGCAAAATGGGTGGAGGGCCAGTCATAATTCTGTTGTTTTGTGCTGGTCTGAATGCCTGCAAAGTCCTACAATGCCCACATCAAATCAAACCAAAAGATAGATATAACAAATCCAACTATACAGCAGACATCGTTGTTTTTGGCTCAACATGTGGCAGAAATGTTGTTGCTTGATGTGGTCCTTGCTCACCCCTGGAGCCAGGACATTCTGCAAAGTGCAGTAACTATATGGATGAAGCTTCAGCAAAAGGAGAGCAGATATCAAATACAGCAAATATTCTAAAGAGCAGTTGCCTGGAGGGTACACTCTTGCCCTTTTACTCCACTATTTTTCATGCATTTTGGTGGGTGGGGAGATAAAGCATAAACGTTCCTCAATAAACTTTCCACAGATGAAGAAGGAAGAAACAATCCCTCAGATTTCAAGACTCAATGGAGAAGACACATGTCGATACAACTTCAGCGTTGCAATGCCTCGGTGTTGGCTAGTAAGATGATCAGAGTAACATACAGACAGAAAGCTAGCCAGATTGGTGTAATCTGTAGTTGCAGTTGTGACACTTATAGTTCATTAGTTGTTACTTTAGTTTCATCTGTATCAGCTTTGATGTATAAAAGACTGAGACGGACGGACAGACAGACAGACAGATAATTTATTCTCATGCAGATTCTACTTGTACATATGCTAGGATTCTTTAATACCAATCAGTCCTTGCAAACAGCAAAGTCATTAACTAATGGACTTAACCTTGAATGTCAAAATCAAATAACCTATCTAAATCACCATGATTAGGTGACAGTTTCGAAAGTTTTCTACGGATAACTTTGGCATTGCATCTTTGCAGAATTGTAGAAAATCTTTTTCTCCAATACAACATGAACATGGAATTGGACAGACAGACAGACAGACAGACAGACAGACAGACAGACAAACAAACAAACAGAAAGATCATCAAAATGTAGTGCTCAGTGTAATTTTGTATGGTCCTGTTGTGTTAGC